>NC_083578.1:47733371-47745871 GCF_027579695.1 Neoarius graeffei
AAATCAATGAAATTCTATGGCAACACATAGAACCATCTGACTAGAGGTTTTTAAACTTGGCACACTGATTCTAGGCTGCCTCAAGGATCTTGTCACCAAATTTCAACTCAGCACCTCAAAGTCTCTAGCGCCACCAACAGGTCAAAGTCGCAGGTACATTTCTGCTTGTTACTTTTGAACCATACGTCTGATCATCAAAATCTTAGTATCCCTGGAATGCTTGGGTCAGACCGACGACAACGCACCCTGTCTCGTCATATCACACCCAGTAGATTTTCCGCCATTTTGAATTATGTGAAAATCAATTAAAATGCTTCTCCTCCCTCAATTTTTGAACAATTTCTCCCAAACTTGGTAGATGGCAACTGGGGACTAATCTGCACAAGAAACTTACCCGGTAATTAGAATTTCCTAAGCGTTTGGCTGTGGCAGCCAATCAAATTTGGCTTGCAGATGCAAAACAGGAAGTGTGCTCATTTCTCGGCCACCCTTTGGCCTATCTTAACAAAACTTGGTGGCCTTATGCAGCACCCCTCCCCAAAGGGCAGCAAAAAATTTGGAACAAATTGGCTGCTAGGGGGCGCTATAACTAGGAAAAATGTCTTTTGGCTCATATCTCATGATGTGTTTTGGGTAGAAACAAAATTCTACTATCTCTGGAATCCATGGGTCAAGACGAATGCATCGCACCCTATGCCGTCATATTCTGCCTTGAGGATTTTCTGCCATTTTGAAATTTGTTAAAATCAATGAAATTAGATGGCAACCCATAGAACCGTATGACTAGAGGTTTTCAAATTTTTCAGACTGATTCTAGGCTCCCTCAAGGGTCTTGTCACCAAATTTCAACTCACCACCTCAAACTCTCTAGCGCCACCAACAGGTCAAATTCGCAGGTACATTTCTGGTTGTTACTTTTGGAACATACGTCTGATCGTCAAAATCTTAGTCTTTCTGGAATGCTTCCGTCAAAATGAATCCAACGCGCCCTGTTTCGTCATATTGCACCTGGTAGATTTTCCGCCATTTTGAATTATGTGAAAATCAATTAAAATGCTACTCCTCCCTCAGTTTTTGACCATTTTCTCCCAAATTTGGTCCATAGCAACTGTGGATGAAGCTGCACAAGAATCTTACACGGATTTTCGAATTTCATAAGCGTTTGGCCGTGGCAGCCAATCAAATTTGGCTGCACAGACGCGAAAGAGGATGTGTGCTCACATCTCGGCCGCACTTTGGCAGATCTTAACGAAACTTGGTGGCATTATGCTAGACACAACCAGAAAGGTCCCCAAAAAACTTGGACCAACTTGGCCGCTAGGGGGCGCTATAACTAGCAAAAACGAATTTTGGCTCATATCTCATGATACGTTTGGGCTAGAAACAAAATTCCAGTATGTCAGGAATCCTTGGCTCAAGCCGAATCCATTGGACTCTATGACGTCATATTCTGACTTGAGGATTTTCCGACATTTTGAATTTTGTTAAAATCAATGAAATTCGATGGCACCCCATAGAACCGTATGACTAGAGGTTTTCAAATTTGGCAGACTGATTCTTGGCTCCCTCAAGGGTCTTGATACCAAATTTCAACTCAGCACCTCAAACTCTCTAGCGCCACCAACAGGTCAAAGTCGCAGGTACATTTCTGCCTGTTACTTTTGAACCACACGTCTGATCGTCAAAACCTTAGAATCTCTGAAATGGTTGGTTCACACCGAATCCAACGCGCCCTGTCGCGTCATATTGCGCCCGGTAGATTTTCCGCCATTTTGAATTATGTGGAAATCAATTAAAATGCTTCTTCTCCATCAGTTTTTGACCAATTTCTCCCAAACTTGGTAGACAGCAACTGTGCACGACGCTCCACAAGAATCTTATACGGATTTTCGAATTTCATAAGGGTTTGGCCGTGGCAGCCAATCAAATTTGGCTGCACAGATGCGAAAGAGGATGTGTGCTCACATCTCGGCCTCCCTTTAGGCTATCTTAACGAAACTTGGTGGCATTATGCCAGACACGACCACAAAGGTGCCCAAAAAACTTGGAACAACTTGGCTGCTAGGGGGCGCTATAACTAGGAAAAATGACTTTTGGCTCATATCTCATGATGCCTTTGGGCTAGAAACAAAATTCCACTATCTCTGGAATCCTTGGCTCAAGCCGAATCCATCGCAGCCTATGCCTTCATATTCAGCCTTTAGGATTTTCTGCCATTTTGAATTTTGTAAAAATCAATTAAAATGCTTCTCCTCCCTCAATTTTTCACCAATTTCTCCCAAACTTGGTAGAGAGCTACTTTGGACTAAGCTGCACAAGGGCATTACCTGGCCCAAGTGCATTCTGCTGGCCTTCCGACTAGGCTCATATGCTGCTTGGCCCCCACATTGCTGCTTGCAGCTATATTTATTATTCAACTTTCTTCTCCAATGGGAAGTCAATGGCAGCCCATAGAACCACACATAGGAAAATGCTCAAATTTGGCACACACATTCGAGACAGTCTCAGCATTCCCCACAACAATTTTTAGGTCCCCAGCCCCAACCCTCTAGCGCCACCAGCAGGTCAAAGTTGCAGGTACATTTCTGCTTGTAACTTTTGAACCGTTGGTCCGATTTTCAAAAACTTGGTATCCCTGGAATCCTTGGGTCAAGACGAATCCAAAGCACCCCATGACGTCATTTTCCGCCCATATAGTTTTCCCGCCATTTTGAATTTTGTGAAAATCACTTAAAATGCTTCTCCTCCCTCAATTTTGGACCAATTTCTCCCAAACTTGGTAGATGGCAACTGTGGACTAAGCTGCACAAGAAACTTACCCGGTTTTTAGAAGTTCATAAGCGTTTGGCCGTGGCAGCCAATCAAATTTGGCGGCGCAGACGCCAAACAGGAAGTGTGCTCATATTTCGGCCGCCCTTTGGCGTATCTTAACGAAACTTGGTGACTTTATGCCACACCCCTCCATGAAGGACCGCAAAAAATTTGGAACAAATTGGCTGCTAGGGGGCGCTATAACTAGGAAAAATGTCTTTTGGCTCATATCTCATGATGCGTTTTGGCTAGAAACAAAATTCCACTGCCTATGGAATCCTTGGGTCAAGTCGAATCTATCGCACCCTATGACGTCATATTCTGCCTTGAGGATTTTCCGCCATTTTGAATTGTGTTAAAATCAATGAAATTCTATGGCATCCCATAGAACTGTCTGAGTAGAGGTTTTCAAATTTGGCACACTGATTCTAGGCTGCCTCAAGGTTCTTGTCAGCAAATTTCAACTCATCATCTCAAACTGTCTAGCGCCACCAACAGGTCAAAGTTGCAGGTACATTTCTGCTTGTTACTTTTGAACTGTACTTCTGATCGTCAAAATTTAAGTATCTATGGGATCCTTGGGTCAACACGAATCCAACGCACCCTATGGCGTCATATTCCGCCTGGTATATTTTCCGCCATTTTGAATTTTGTGAAAATCAATTAAAATGCTTCTCCTCCCTCAATCTTTGACCAATTCCTTCCAAGCTTGGTACATGGCAACTTTGGACTAAGCTGCACATAAAACTTACCCAGTTTTTCGAATTTCATAAGCGTTTGGCCGTGGCGGCCAATCAAATTTGGCCGTGCAGATGTGAAACAGGAAGTGTGGTCATATCTCGGCAGCCCTTTGACCTTTCTTAACCAAACTTGGTGGGATTATGCCCCACCCCTCCAAAAGGTCCCATACCACATTTGGTGCACATTGGCCATTAGGGGGCGCTATAACTTTCCAAAATGTGTTTTGGCTCTTACATCATTGAGCTCATATCTCAGCAGTCTTTTAGCACAGACACACACACACACACACACACCTAGTACACTGGAAGTAATTTCAGCCATCACAGTCAATCGAATTTGACGGTGAAGCCGTGCATGCCTCTAACCGTCTGGTTGGAGGTACATTCCTGCTTGTAAACACTTCCTGTGCGTGCCTATGACCGTCTGCCTGGTCAGTTCTTTCTGTTGCCATGGCAACTTAGGCTGGGTCACACTGCTTGGCCCCGGATTGCTGCTTGCAGCTATATTTAGGGGCCAAGCAGCGAAGCTGGCGAAGGCCCCTAATGAGTTTGTCGGTTTTCTTATTATTATTATTATTATTATTATTATTCAACTTTCTTCTCCTATGGGATGTCAATGGCAGCCCATAGAACCACACATAGGAAAATGCTCAAATTTGGCACACACATTCTAGACAGTCTCAGCATTCCCCACAACAATTTTTAGGTCCCCACCCCCAACCCTCTAGCGCCACCAGCAGGTCAAAGTTGCAGGTACATTTCTGCTTGTAACTTTTGAACCGTTGGTCCGATTTTCAAAAACTTGGTATCCCTGGAATCCTTGGGTCAAGACGAATCCAAAGCACCCCATGACGTCATTTTCCGCCCATATAGTTTTCCCGCCATTTTGAATTTTGTGAAAATCAATTAAAATGCTTCTCCTCCCTCAATTTTGGACCAATTTCTCCCAAACTTGGTAGATGGCAACTTTGGACTAAGCTCCACAAGAAACTTACCCGGTTTTTAGAATTTCATAAGCGTTTGGCCGTGGCAGCCAATCAAAATTGGAGGCGCAGACGCCAAACAGGAAGTGTGCTCATATTTCGGCCGCCCTTTGGCGTATCTTAACGAAACTTGGTGGGTTTATGCCCCACCCCTCCATGAAGGAACCCAAAGAATTTGGAACAAATTGGCTGCTAGGGGGCGCTATAACTAGGAAAAAAGTCTTTTGGCTCATATCTCATGATGCGTTTTGGCTAGAAACAAAATTCCACTGCCTATGGAATCCTTTGGTCAAGACGAATCTATCGCACCCTATGACGTCATATTCTGCCTTGAGGATTTTCCGCCATTTTGAATTTTGTTAAAATCAATGAAATTCTATGGAAACCCATAGAACCGTCTGAGGACAGGTTTTCAAATTTGGCACACTGATTCTAGGCTGGCTCAAGGTTCTTGTCAGCAAATTTCAACTCACCACCTCAAACTCTCTAGCGCCAACAACAGGCCAAAGTTGCATGTACATTTCTGCTTGTTACTTTTGAACCGTATGTCTGATCGTCAAAATCTGTGTATCGCTGGAATCCTTGGGTCAAAACGAATCCAACGCATCCTATGCCGTCATATTCCGCCTTGTATATTTTCCGCCATTTTGAATGATGTGAAAATCAATTAAAATGCTTCTCCTCCCTCAATTTTTGACCAATTCCTTCCAAACTTGGTAGATGGCAACGTTGCACTAAGCTGCACAAAAAACTTACCCGGTTTTTCGAATTTCATAAGCGTTTGGCCGTGGCTGCCAATCAAACTTGGATGTGCAGACGCGAAACAGGACGTGTGCTCATTTCTCGGCAGCCCTTTGATCTTTCTTAACCAAACTTGGTGGGATTATGCCCCACCCCTCCATAAGTGCCCATACCACATTTGGTGCACTTTGGCCATTAGGGGGCGCTATAACTTTCCAAAATGTGTTTTGGCTCATATATAATTGAGCTCATATCTCAGCAGTCTTTTAGCACACACACACACACACACACACACACACACACACACACACACACCTAGTACACTTGAAGTAATTTCAGCCATCACAGTCAATCGAATTTGACGGTGAAGCCGTGCATGCCTCTAACCATCTGGTTGGAGGTACATTTCTGCTTGTAAACACTTCCTGTGCGTGCCTATGACCGTCTGCCTGGTCAGTTCTTTCTGTTGCCATGGCAACTTAGGCTGGGTCACACTGCTTGGCCCCGCATTGCTGCTTGCAGCTATATTTATTATTCAACTTTCTTCTCCTATGGGATGTCAATGGCAGCCCATAGAACCACACATAGGAAAATGCTCAAATTTGGCACACACATTCTAGACAGTCTCAGCATTCCCCACAACAATTTTTAGGTCCCCACCCCCAACCCTCTAGCGCCACCAGCAGGTCAAAGTTGCAGGTACATTTCTGCTTGTAACTTTTGAACCGTTGGTCCGATTTTCAAAAACTTGGTATCCCTGGAATCCTTGGGTCAAGACGAATCCAAAGCACCCCATGACGTCATTTTCCGCCCATATAGTTTTCCCGCCATTTTGAATTTTGTGAAAATCAATTAAAATGCTTCTCCTCCCTCAATTTTGGACCAATTTCTCCCAAACTTGGTAAATGGCAACTTTGGACTAAGCTCCACAAGAAACTTACCCGGTTTTTAGAATTTCATAAGCGTTTGGCCGTGGCAGCCAATCAAAATTGGAGGCGCAGACGCCAAACAGGAAGTGTGCTCATATTTCGGCCGCCCTTTGGCGTATCTTAACGAAACTTGGTGGGTTTATGCCCCACCCCTCCATGAAGGACCCCAAAGAATTTGGAACAAATTGGCTGCTAGGGGGCGCTATAACTAGGAAAAAAGTCTTTTGGCTCATATCTCATGATGCGTTTTGGCTAGAAACAAAATTCCACTGCCTATGGAATCCTTGGGTCAAGACGAATCTATCGCACCCTATGACGTCATATTCTGCCTTGAGGATTTTCCACCATTTTGAATTTTGTTAAAATCAATGAAATTATATGGAAACCCATAGAACCGTCTGACGACAGGTTTTCAAATTTCGCACACTGATTCTAGGCTGGCTCAAGGTTCTTGTCAGCAAATTTCAACTCACCACCTCAAACTCTCTAGCGCCAACAACAGGCCAAAGTTGCATGTACATTTCTGCTTGTTACTTTTGAACCGTATGTCTGATCGTCAAAATCTGTGTATCGCTGGAATCCTTGGGTCAAAACGAATCCAACGCATCCTATGCCGTCATATTCCGCCTTGTATATTTTCCGCCATTTTGAATTATGTGAAAATCAATTAAAATGCTTCTCCTCCCTCAATTTTTGACCAATTCCTTCCAAACTTGGTAGATGGCAACGGTGCACTAAGCTGCACAAAAAACTTACCCGGTTTTTCGAATTTCATAAGCGTTTGGCCGTGGCTGCCAATCAAACTTGGATGTGCAGACGCGAAACAGGACGTGTGCTCATATTTCGGCAGCCCTTTGATCTTTCTTAACCAAACTTGGTGGGATTATGCCCCACCCCTCCATAAGTGCCCATACCACATTTGGTGCACTTTGGCCATTAGGGGGCGCTATAACTTTCCAAAATGTGTTTTGGCTCATATATAATTGAGCTCATATCTCAGCAGTCTTTTAGCACACACACACACACACACACACACACACACACACACACACACACACACCTAGTACACTTGAAGTAATTTCAGCCATCACAGTCAATCGAATTTGACGGTGAAGCCGTGCATGCCTCTAACCATCTGGTTGGAGGTACATTTCTGCTTGTAAACACTTCCTGTGCGTGCCTATGACCGTCTGCCTGGTCAGTTCTTTCTGTTGCCATGGCAACTTAGGCTGGGTCACGCTGCTTGGCCCCGCATTGCTGCTTGCAGCTATATTTATTATTATTATTATTCAACTTTCTTCTCCTATGGGAAGTCAATGGCAGCCCATAGAACCACACATAGGAAAATGCTCAAATTTGGCACACACATTCTAGACAGTCTCAGCATTCCCCACAACAATTTTTAGGTCCCCACCCCCAACCCTCTAGCGCCACCAGCAGGTCAAAGTTGCAGGTACATTTCTGGTTGTAACTTTTGAACCATTGGTCCGATTTTCAAAAACTTGGTATCCCTGGAATCCTTGGGTCAAGACGAATCCAAAGCACCCCATGACGTCATTTTCCGCCCATATAGTTTTCCCGCCATTTTGAATTTTGTGAAAATCAATTAAAATGCTTCTCCTCCCTCAATTTTGGATCAATTTCTCCCAAACTTGGTAGATGGCAACTTTGGACTAAGCTGCACAAGAAACTTACCCGGTTTTTAGAATTTCGTAAGCGTTTGGCCGTGGCAGCCAATCAAAATTGGCTGCGAAGACGCCAAACAGGAAGTGAGCTCATATTTCGGCCGCCCTTTGGCCTATCTTAACGAAACTTGGTGAGAGTATGCCCCACCCCTCCATGAAGGACCCCCAAAAAATTGGAAGAAATTGGCTGCTAGGGGGCGCTATAACTAGGAAAAATGTCTTTTGGCTCATATCTCATGATGCGTTTGGGCTAGAATCAAAAATCCACTATCTCTGGAATCCTTGGGTCAAGACGAATCCATCGCGACCTATGACGTCATATTCTGCCTTGAGGATTTTCCGCCATTTTGAATTTTGTTAAAATCATTGAAATTCTATGGCAACCCATAGAACCTTTAGACGAGAGGTATTCAAATTTGGCACACTGATTCTAGGCTGTCTCAAGGTTCTTGTCACCAAATTTCAACTCACCACATCAAACTCTCTAGCGCCACCAACGGGTCAAAGTCCCAGGTACATTTCTGCTTGTTACTTTTGAACCGTAGGTCTGATCATCAAAATCTTAGTATCGCTGGAATCCTTCCTTGAAACCGAATCCAACGGTCCCTGTCTCGTCATATTCCACCTGGTAGATTTTCCGCCATTTTGAATTTTGTGAAAATCAATTAAAATGCTTCTCCTCCCTCAATTTTTGACCAATTTTTCCCAAACTTGGTACATGGCAAAGATGGACTAAGCTGCACAAGAAACTTACCCGGTTTTTAGAATTTCGTATGCGTTTGGCCGTGGCATCCAATCAAAATTGGATGCGCAGACGCCAATCAGGAAGTGTGCTCATATCTCGGCCGTCCTTTGGCGTATCTTAACGAAACTTGGTGGCATTATGCCCCACGCCACCCCAAAGGAAAACAAAAGATTTGGACCAAATAGGCCGCTAGGGGGCGCTATAACTAGGAAAAATGATTTTTGGCTCATATCTCATGATGCATTTTGGGTAGAAACAAAATTCCACTATGTCTGGAATCCTTCCGTCAAAACGAATCCAACACGCCCTATGGCATCATATTCCACCAGGTAGATTTTCCACCATTTTGAAATTTGTGAAAATCTATTAAAATCCTTCTCCTCCCTCAATTTTTGACCAATTTCTCCCAAACTTGGTACATAGTAACTTTAGACTAACTGTCTGCCTGGTCAGTTCTTTCTGTTGCCATGGCAACTTAGGCTGGGTCACACTGCTTGGCCCCGCATTGCTGCTTGCAGCTATATTTAGGGGCCAAGCAGCGAAGCTGGCGAAGGCCCCTAATGTGTTTGTAGGTTTTCTTATAGTTATTATTAGGGGCCAAGCAGCGAAGCTGGCGAAGGCCCCTAATGTGTTTGTAGGTTTTCTTATAGTTATTATTATTATTCAACTTTCTTCTCCTATGGGATGTCAATGGCAGCCCATAGAGCCACACATAGGAAAATGCTCAAATTTGGCACACACATTTGAGACAGTCTCAGCATTCCCCACAACAATTTTTAGTTCCCCAGCCCCAACCCTCTAGCGCCACCAGCAGGTCAAAGTTGCAGGTACATTTCTGCTTGTAACTATTGAACCGTATGTCCGATTTTCAAAAACTTGGTATCGCTGGAATCCTTGGGTCAAGACGAATCCAAAGCACCCCATGACGTCATTTTCCGCCCATATAGTTTTCCCGCCATTTTGAATTTTGTGAAAATCAATTAAAATGCTTCTCCTCCCTCAATTTTTGACCAATTTTTCCCAAACTTGGTAGATGCCAACTTTGGACTAAGCTTCACAAGAAACTTACCCGGTTTTTAGAATTTCATAAGCGTTTGGCCGTGGCAGCCAATCAAAATTGGATGCGAAGACGCGAAACAGTATGTGTGGTCATATCTCAGCTGCCCTTTGGCATATCTTAACGAAACTTAGTGGAATTATGTCCCACCCCTCCCAAAAGGGCCACAAAAAAATTGGCACAAATTGGCTGCTAGGGGGCGCTATAACTAGGAATAATGACTTTTGGCTCATATCTCATGATGCGTTTTGGGTAGAAACAAAATTCAACTACCTCTGGAATCCATGGGGAAAGACGAATCCATCGGACCATATGACGTCATATTCTGCCTTGAGGATTTTCCGCCATTTTGAATTTTGTTAAAATCAATGAAATTCTATGGCAACCCATAGAACCGTCTGACTGGAGGTTTTCAAATTTGGCAGACTGATTCTAGGCTCCCTCAAGGGTCTTGTCACCAAATTTCAACTCTCCACCTCAAACTCTCTAGCGCCACCAACAGGTCAAAATCGCAGGTACATTTCTGGTTGTTACTGTTGAAGCATACATCTGATCATCAAAATCTTAGTATCTCTGGAATGGTTGGGTCACAACGAATCCAACGCACCCTGTCTCGTCATATTGCACCTGGTAGATTTTCCGCCATTTTGAATTATGTGAAAATCAATTAAAATGCTTCTCCTCCCTGAATTTTTGACCAATTTCTCCCAAACTTGGTTCATAGCAACTGTGGACGATGCTGCACAAGAAACTTACCCGGTTTTTAGAAATTCCTAAGCATTTGGCCGTGGCAGCCAATCAAATTTGGCTGCGCATACGCGAAACAGGATGTGTGCTCATATCTCAGCCGCCCTTTGGCGTATCTTAACGAAACTTGGTGGCATTATGCCACACCCCTCCCCAAAGGACCACAAAAATGTTGGACCAAATTGGCCGCTAGGTGGCGCTATAACTCGGAAAAATGATTTTTGGCTCATATCTCATGATGCGTTTGGGGTAGAAACAAAATTCCACTATCTCTGGAATCCTTCCGTCAAAATGAATCCAACAGGCCCTATGGCGTCATATTCCACCAGGTAGATTTTCCACCATTTTGAAAGATGTGAAAATCTATTAAAATCCTTCGCCTCCTTCAATTTTTGACCAATTTCTCCAAAACTTGGTACATAGTAACTTTAGACTAACTGCCTGGTCAGTTCTTTCTGTTGCCATGGCAACTTAGGCTGGGTCACACTGCTTGGCCCCGCATTGCTGCTTGCAGCTATATTTATTATTATTATTATTAGGGGCCAAGCAGCGAAGCTGGCGAAGGCCCCTAATGAGTTTGTCGGTTTTCTTATAGTTATTATTATTGGGGGCCAAGCAGCGAAGCTGCGAAGGCACCCATAGGGATTCTACTGTTTCTTATTATTGGGGGCCAAGCAGCGAAGCTGCGAAGGCACCCATAGTGATTCTATTGTTTCTTATTATTGGGGGCCAAGCAGCAAAGCTGCGAAGGCACCCATAGGGATTCTACTGTTTCTTATTATTATTATTCAACGTTCTTCCGCCTCTGCAAGTCTATGGCAGCCCATAGAACCGTCTGGTAAAAACTTGGGAAATTTTGCACACTGATTCTAGACAGTGTCAACATTACTCTCAGCGAATTTCAGGCCTCTACCTCAAACACTTTAGCGCCACCAACAGGTCAAAGTTGCAGGTACATTTCTGCTTGTAACTTTTGAACCGTTGGTCCGATTTTCAAAAACTTGGTATCCCTGGAGTCCTTGGGTCAAGACGAATCCAACGGACCCCATGACGTCATTTTCCGCCCATATAGTTTTCCCGCCATTTTGAATTTTGTGAAAATCACTTAAAACGCTTCTCCTCCCTCAATTTTTGAACAATTTCTCCCAAACTTGGTAAATCGCAACTTTGGACTAAGCTTCACAGGAAACATACCCGGTTTTTAGAATTTCTTAAGCGTTTGGCCGTGGCAGCCAATCAAATTTGGCTGCGAAGACGCAAAACAGGAAGTGTGCTCATATCTCGGCCACCCTTTGGCGTATCTTAATGCAACTTGGTGGCGTTATGTAACACCCCTCCCCAAAGGGCACCAACAAATTTGGAACAAATTGGCTGCTAGGGGGCGCTATAACTAGCAAAAATGTCTTTTAGCTCATATCTCATGATGCGTTTGGGCTAGAAACAAAATTCCACTATGTCAGGAATCTGTGGCTCAAAACAAATCCATCGCACCCTATGACGTCACTTTCTGCCTTGGGGATTTTCCGCCATTTTGAATTTTGTTAAAATCAATGAAATTCTATGGCAACGCATAGAACCGTCTGATTAGAGGTTTTTAAACTCGGCACACTGATTCTAGGCTGCCTCAAGGATCTTGTCACCAAATTTCAACTCAGCACCTCAAACTCTCTAGCGCCACCAACAGGTCAAAGTTGCGGGTACATTTCTGCTTGTTACTTTTGAACCATACGTCTGATCATCAAAATCTTAGTATCCTTGGAATGTTTGGGTCAAAAGGAATCCAACGCACCCTGTCTCGTCATATTCCACCCAGTAGATTTTCCGCCATTTTGAATTATGTGAAAATCAATTAAAATGCTTCTCCTCCCTCAATTTTTGACCAATTTCTCCCAAACGTGGTAGATGGCAACTGGGGACGAAGCTGCACAAGAAACATACCCGGTTTTTAGAATGTCCTAAGCGTTTGGCCGTGGCAGCCAATCAAAATTGGCTGGCAGATGCAAAACAGGAAGTGTGCTCATTTCTCGGACAACCTTTGGCGTATCTTAACAAAACTTGGTGG
>NC_083578.1:47750871-47753371 GCF_027579695.1 Neoarius graeffei
ATGTACATTTCTGCATGTTACTTTTGAACAATACGTCTGATCATCAAATTCTTAGTATCGCTGGGATGCTTGGCGCAAAAGGAATCCAACGCGCCCTGTCTCGTCATATTCCACCCAGTAGATTTTCCGCCATTTTGAATTATGTGAAAATCAATTAAAATGCTTCTCCTCCCTCAATTTTTGAACAATTTCTCCCAAACTTGGTAGATGGCAACTGGGGACTAAGCTGCATACAAAACTTACCCGGTTTTTAGAATTTCCTAAGCGTTTGGCCGTGGCAGCCAATCAAAATTGGAAGGCAGATGCAAAACAGGAAGTGTGCTCATTTCTCGGCCACCCTTTGGCGTATCTTAACGAAACTTGGTGGCATTATGCACCACGCCTCCCCAAAGGGCAGCAAAAAATTTGGAACAAATTGGCAGCTAGGGGGCGCTATAACTGGGAAAATGTCTTTTGGCTCATATCTCATGATGCGTTTTGGGTAGAAACAAAATTCCATTATCTCTGGAATCCATGCGTCAAGACGAATCCATCGCACCCTATGACGTCATATTCTGACTTGAGGTTTTTCCACCATTTTGAATTTTGTTAAAATCAATCAAATTCGATGGCAACCCATAGAACCATATGACTAGAGGTTTTCAAATTTGGCAGCCTGATTCTACGCTCCCTCAAGGGTCTTGTCGCCAAGTTTCAACTCACCACCTCAAACTCTCGAGCGCCACCAACAGGTCAAATTCGCAGGTACATTTCTGGTTGTTACTTTTGAACCATACGTCTGATCGTCAAAATCATAGGATCTCTGGAATGCCTTGGTGACATCGAATCCAACGCGCCCTGTCTCGTCATATTGCACCTGGTAGATTTTCCGCCATTTTGAATTATGTGAAAATCTATTAAAATGCTTCTTCTCCCTCAGTTTTTAACCAATTTCTCCCAAGCTTGGTAGATAGTAACTGTGGACGAAGCTGCAGAAGAATCTTACACGGATTTATGAATTTCATAAGCGTTTGGCCGTGGCAGCCAATCAAATTTGGCTCCTCAGACGCAAAAGAGGATGTGTGCTCACATCTCGGCCGCCCTTTGGCAGATCTTAATGAAACTTGGTGGCCTTTTGCCAGACGCCACCAGAAAGGTCCCCAAAAAACTTGGAACAACTTGGCAGCTAGGGGGCGCTATAACTAGGAAAAATTACTTTTGGCTCATATCTCATGATCTGTTTGGGCTAGAAACAAAATTCCACTATCTCTGGAATCCTTGGCTCAAGCCGAATCCATCACAGCCTATGACGTCATATTTAGCCTTTACGATTTTCCGCCATTTTGAATTTTGTAAAAATCAATTAAAATGCTTCTCCTCCCTCAATTTTTCACCAATTTCTCCCAAACTTGGTAGATAGCAACTTTGGACTAAGCTGCACAAGGGCATTACCTGGCCCAAGTGCATTCTGCTGGCCTTCCGACTAGGCTCATATGTTGCTTGGCCCCCACATTGCTGCTTGCAGCTATATTTATTATTATTATTATTATTCAGTCCACTTCCGCCTCTGCAAGTCTATGGCAGCCCATAGAACCGTCTGGTAAAAAGTTGTGAAATTTGGCACACTGATTCTAGACACACTCAACATTCCTCTCAACAAATTTCAGGCCTCTACCTCAAACCCGTTAGCGCCACCAACAGGTCAAAATCTCAGGTACATTTCTGCTTGTAACTCTTGAACCGTTGGTCTGATTTTCAAAAACTTGGTATCCCTGGAATCCTTGGGCCAAGACGAATCCAACGCACCCCATGACGTCATTTCCGCCCATAGATTTTTCCCGCCATTTTGAATTTTGTGAAAATCAATTAAAATGTTTCAACTCCCTCAATTTTTTACCAATTTCTCCCAAACTTGGAAGATAGCATAATTGGACCAACCTGCACAAAAGTTATACCCGGTGATTTGAATTTCACAAGCGTTTGGCCGTGGCAGCCAATCAAATTTGGCTGCGAAGACGTGAAACAGGAAGTGTGCTCATTTCTCGGTGGCCCTTTGGCCTATCTTGACGAAACTTGGTGGGATTATGCGGCACCGCTTCTCAAAGGGCCCCCAAAAATTTGGAACAAATTGGCCGCTAGGGGGCGCTATAACTAGGAAAAATGTCTTTTGGCTCATATCTGATGATGCGTTTGGCCTAGAAACAAAATTCCACTATGTCAGGAATTCTTGGCTGAAGACGAGTCCATCGCAACCTATGACGTCATATTCTGCCTTGAGGATTTTCCGCCATTTTGAATTTTGTTAAAATCAATGAAATTCTATGGCAACGCATAGAACCGTCTGACTAGAGGTTTTTAAACTTGGCACACTGATTCTAGGCTGCCTCAAGGATCATGTCACCAAATTTCAACTCAACACCTCAAACTCTCTAGCGCCACCAACAGGTCAAAGTCACAGGTACATTTCTGCTTGTTACTTTTGAAGAATACGTCTGATCATCAAATTCTTAGTATTGCTGGG
>NC_083578.1:47760871-47770871 GCF_027579695.1 Neoarius graeffei
CAACTTGGCAGCTAGGGGGCGCTATAACTAGGAAAAATTACTTTTGGCTCATATCTCATGATCTGTTTGGGCTAGAAACAAAATTCCACTATCTCTGGAATCCTTGGCTCAAGCCGAATCCATCGCAGCCTATGACGTCATATTTAGCCTTTACGATTTTCCGCCATTTTGAATTTTGTAAAAATCAATTAAAATGCTTCTCCTCCCTCAATTTTTCACCAATTTCTCCCAAACTTGGTAGATAGCAACTTTGGACTAAGCTGCACAAGGGCATTACCTGGCCCAAGTGCATTCTGCTGGCCTTCCGACTAGGCTCATATGTTGCTTGGCCCCCACATTGCTGCTTGCAGCTATATTTGGGGGCCAAGCAGCAAAGCTGCGAAGGCACCCATAGTGATTCTATTGTTTCTTATTATTATTATTATTATTATTATTATTATTATTATTATTATTCAGTCCACTTCCGCCTCTGCAAGTCTATGGCAGCCCATAGAACCGTCTGGTAAAAAGTTGTGAAATTTGGCACACTGATTCTAGACACTCTCAACATTCCTCTCACCAAATTTCAGGCCTCTACCTCAAACCCGTTAGCGCCACCAACAGGTCAAAGTCCCAGGTACATTTCTGCTTGTAACTTTTGAACCGTTGGTCTGATTTTCAAAACCTTGGTATCCCTGGAATCCTTGGGCCAAGACGAATCCAAAGCACCCCATGACGTCATTTCCCGCCCATATATTTTTCCCGCCATTTTGAATTTTGTGAAAATCAATTAAAATGTTTCAACTCCCTCAATTTTTTACCAATTTCTCCCAAACTTGGAAGATAGCATAATTGGACCAACCTGCACAAAAGTTATACCCGGTGATTTGAATTTCACAAGCGTTTGGCCGTGGCAGCCAATCAAACTTGGCTGCAAAGATGCGAAACAGGAAGTGTGCTCATTTCTCGGCCACCCTTTGGCGTATCTTAACGAAACTTGGTGCCTTTATGCAGCACCCCTCCCGAAAGGGCCCCAAAAAATTTGGAACAAATTGGCTGCTAGGGGGCGCTATAACTAGGAAAAATGTCTTTTGGCTCATATCTCATGACTCGTTTTGGCTAGAAACAAAATTCCACTATGGCAGGAATCCTTGGCTCAAGACGAATCCATCGCACCCTATGACGTCATATTCTGCCTTGAGGATTTTCCGCCATTTTGAATTTTGTTAAAATCAGTGAAATTCTATGGCAACGCATAGAACCGTCTGACTAGAGGTTTTTAAACTTGGCACACTGATTCTAGGCTCCCTCAAGGATCTTGTCACCAAATTTCAACTCAGCACCTCAAACTCTCTAGCGCCACCAACAGGTCAAAGTTGCAAGTACACTTCTGCTTGTTACTTTTGAACCATACGTCTGATCATCAAAATCTTAGTATCGCTGGAATCCTTGGGTCACCACGAATCCAGCGGCCCTGTCTCGTCCTATTCCACCCAGGAGATTTTCCGCCATTTTGAATTATGTGAAAATCAATTAAAATGCTTCTCCTCCCACAATTTTTGAAGAATTTCTCCCAAACTTGGTACATGGCAACTGGGGACTAAGCTGCACAAGAAACATACCCGGTTTTTAGAATTTCTTAAGCGTTTGGCCGTGGCAGCCAATCAAATTTGGCTGGCAGATGCAAGACAGGAAGTGTGCTCATTTCTCGGCGAACCTTTGGCGTATCTTAACGAAACTTGGTGGCTTTATGCAACACCCCTCCCCAAAGGGCAGCAAAAAATTTGGAGCAAATTGGCTGCTAGGGGGCGCTATAACTAGGAAAAATGTCTTTTGGCTCATATCTCATGATGCGTTTTGCCTAGAAACAAAATTCCACTATGTCAGGAATCCTTGGCTCAAGCCGAATCCACCGCACCCTATGACGTCATATTCTGCCTTGAGGATTTTCCACCATTTTGAATTTTGTTAAAATCAATGAAATTCTATGGCAATGCATAGAACCGTCTGACTAGAGGTTTTTAAACTTGGCACACTGATTCTAGGCTGCCTCAAGGATCTTGTCACCAAATTTCAACTCAGCACCTCAAACTCTCTAGCGCCACCAACAGGTCAAAATTGCAGGTACATTTCTGCTTGTTACTTTTGAACCATACGTCTGATCATCAAATTCTTAGTGTGGCTGGAATGCTTGGGTCAAAAGGAATCCAATGGGCCCTGTCTCCTCATATTCCACCCAGTAGATTTTCCGCCATTTTGAATTATGTGAAAATCAATTAAAATGCTTCTCCTCCCTCAATTTTTGGAAAATTTCTCCCAAACGTGGTAGATGGCAACTGGGGCCTAAGCTGCACAAGAAATATGCCCGGTTTTTAGAATTTCTTAAGCGTTTGGCCGTGGCAGCCAATCAAATTTGGCTGGCATATGCAAAACAGGAAGTTTGCTCATTTCTCAGCCACCCTTTGGCGTACCTTAACGAAACTGGGTGGCTTTATGCAGCACCCCTCCCCAAAGGGCAGCAAAAAAATTGGAACAAATTGGCTGCTAGGGGGCGCTATAACTAGGAAAAATGTCTTTAGGCTCATATCTCATGATGCGTTTTGGCTAGAAACAAAATTCCACTATGTCAGGAATCCTTGGCTCAAGACGAACTCATCGCACCCTATGACGTCATATTCTGCCTTGAGGATTTTCCGCCATTTTGAATTTTGTTAAAATCAATGAAATTCAATGGCAACGCATAGAACCGTCTGACTAGAGGTTTTTAAACTTGGCATACTGATTCTAGGCTGCCTCAAGGATCTTGTCACCAAATTTCAACTCAGCACCTCAAAAACTCTAGCGCCACCAACAGGTCAAATTCGCAGGGACATTTCTGCTTGTTACTTTTGAAACATTCGTCTGATCATCAAAATCTTAGTATCTCTAGAATGCTTGGGTCACAAGGAATCCAAGGCGCCCTGTCTCGTCATATTCTACCCAGTAGATTTTCCGGCATTTTGAATTATGTGAAAATCAATTAAAATGCTTCTCCTCCCTCAGTTTTTGACCAATTTCTCCCAAACTTGGTAGATAGCAACTCTGGAGGAGCCTACACAAGTATCTTACACGGATTTTTGAATTTCATAAACGTTTGGCCGTGGCAACCAATCAAATTTGGCTGAGCATATGCGAACCAGGAAGTGTGCTCATATCTCGGCCGCCCTTTGGCGTATCTAAATGAAACTTGGTGGCATTGTGCAAGACCTCTCCAAAAAGGGCCCCAACAAATTTGGAACACATTGGCGGCAAGGGGGCGCTATAACAAGGAAAAATGTCTTTTTGCTCATATCTCATGATGCGTTTTGGGTAGAAACAAAATTCCACTATCGCTGGAATCCTTGGGTCAAGCCGAATCCATCACAACCTATGAGGTCATATTCAGACTTGAGGATTTTCCGCCATTTTGAATTTCGTGAAAATCAATTAAAATGCTTCTCCTACCTCAATTTTTGACCAATTTCTCCCAAACTTGGTACATCGCAACTTTGCACTAGGCTGCACAAGGGCATTACATGGCGCAAATGCCTTCTACTGGCCTGACATCTCGTCTCATATGCTGCTTGGCCCCCACATTGCTGCTTGCAGCTATATTTGGGGGCCAAGCAGCGAAGCTGCGAAGGCACCCATAGTGATTCTATTGTTTCTTATTATTATTATTATTATTATTATTATTATTATTATTATTATTATTATTCAGTCCACTTCCGCCTCTGCAAGTCTATGGCAGCCCATAGAACCGTCTGGTAAAAAGTTTTGAAATTTGGCACACTGATTCTAGACAGTCTCAACATTCCTCTCAGCAAATTTCAGGCCTCTATCTCAAAGCCTCTAGCGCCACCAACAGGTCAAAGTTGCAGGTACATTTCTGCTTGTAACTTTTGAACCGTTGGTCTGATTTTCAAAACCTTGGTATCCCTGGAATCCTTGGGCCAAGACGAATCCAACGCACCCCATGACGTCATTTACCGCCCATATACTTTTCCCGCCATTTTGAATTTTGTGAAAATCAATTAAAATGTTTCAACTCCCTCAACTTTTTACCAATTTCTCCCAAACTTGGAAGATAGCATAATTGGACCAACCTGCACAAAAGTTATACCCGGTGATTTGAATTTCATAAGCGTTTGGCCGTGGCAGCCAATCAAATTTGGCTGCGCAGATGCAAAACAGGAAGTGCACTCATATCTCGGTGGCCCTTTGGCCTCTCTTGACGAAACTTGGTGGCATTATGCGAAACCCCTTCCCAAAGGGCCACAAAAAATTTGGCCCAAATTGGACGCTAGGGGGCGCTATAACTAGGAAAAATGTCTTTTGGCTCATATCTCATGATGCGTTTTGGCTAGAAAGAAAATTCAACTATATCTGGAATCCATGGGTCAAGACGAATCCATCGCATCCTATGACGTCATATTCTGCCTTGAGGATTTTCCGCCATTTTGAATTTTGTTAAAATCAATGAAATTCTATGGCAACACATAGAACCATCTGACTAGAGGTTTTTAAACTTGGCACACTGATTCTAGGCTGCCTCAAGGATCTTGTCACCAAATTTCAACTCAGCACCTCAAAGTCTCTAGCGCCACCAACAGGTCAAAGTCGCAGGTACATTTCTGCTTGTTACTTTTGAACCATACGTCTGATCATCAAAATCTTAGTATCCCTGGAATGCTTGGGTCAGACCGACGACAACGCACCCTGTCTCGTCATATCACACCCAGTAGATTTTCCGCCATTTTGAATTATGTGAAAATCAATTAAAATGCTTCTCCTCCCTCAATTTTTGAACAATTTCTCCCAAACTTGGTAGATGGCAACTGGGGACTAATCTGCACAAGAAACTTACCCGGTAATTAGAATTTCCTAAGCGTTTGGCTGTGGCAGCCAATCAAATTTGGCTTGCAGATGCAAAACAGGAAGTGTGCTCATTTCTCGGCCACCCTTTGGCCTATCTTAACAAAACTTGGTGGCCTTATGCAGCACCCCTCCCCAAAGGGCAGCAAAAAATTTGGAACAAATTGGCTGCTAGGGGGCGCTATAACTAGGAAAAATGTCTTTTGGCTCATATCTCATGATGTGTTTTGGGTAGAAACAAAATTCTACTATCTCTGGAATCCATGGGTCAAGACGAATGCATCGCACCCTATGCCGTCATATTCTGCCTTGAGGATTTTCTGCCATTTTGAAATTTGTTAAAATCAATGAAATTAGATGGCAACCCATAGAACCGTATGACTAGAGGTTTTCAAATTTTTCAGACTGATTCTAGGCTCCCTCAAGGGTCTTGTCACCAAATTTCAACTCACCACCTCAAACTCTCTAGCGCCACCAACAGGTCAAATTCGCAGGTACATTTCTGGTTGTTACTTTTGGAACATACGTCTGATCGTCAAAATCTTAGTCTTTCTGGAATGCTTCCGTCAAAATGAATCCAACGCGCCCTGTTTCGTCATATTGCACCTGGTAGATTTTCCGCCATTTTGAATTATGTGAAAATCAATTAAAATGCTACTCCTCCCTCAGTTTTTGACCATTTTCTCCCAAATTTGGTCCATAGCAACTGTGGATGAAGCTGCACAAGAATCTTACACGGATTTTCGAATTTCATAAGCGTTTGGCCGTGGCAGCCAATCAAATTTGGCTGCACAGACGCGAAAGAGGATGTGTGCTCACATCTCGGCCGCACTTTGGCAGATCTTAACGAAACTTGGTGGCATTATGCTAGACACAACCAGAAAGGTCCCCAAAAAACTTGGACCAACTTGGCCGCTAGGGGGCGCTATAACTAGCAAAAACGAATTTTGGCTCATATCTCATGATACGTTTGGGCTAGAAACAAAATTCCAGTATGTCAGGAATCCTTGGCTCAAGCCGAATCCATTGGACTCTATGACGTCATATTCTGACTTGAGGATTTTCCGACATTTTGAATTTTGTTAAAATCAATGAAATTCGATGGCACCCCATAGAACCGTATGACTAGAGGTTTTCAAATTTGGCAGACTGATTCTTGGCTCCCTCAAGGGTCTTGATACCAAATTTCAACTCAGCACCTCAAACTCTCTAGCGCCACCAACAGGTCAAAGTCGCAGGTACATTTCTGCCTGTTACTTTTGAACCACACGTCTGATCGTCAAAACCTTAGAATCTCTGAAATGGTTGGTTCACACCGAATCCAACGCGCCCTGTCGCGTCATATTGCGCCCGGTAGATTTTCCGCCATTTTGAATTATGTGGAAATCAATTAAAATGCTTCTTCTCCATCAGTTTTTGACCAATTTCTCCCAAACTTGGTAGACAGCAACTGTGCACGACGCTCCACAAGAATCTTATACGGATTTTCGAATTTCATAAGGGTTTGGCCGTGGCAGCCAATCAAATTTGGCTGCACAGATGCGAAAGAGGATGTGTGCTCACATCTCGGCCTCCCTTTAGGCTATCTTAACGAAACTTGGTGGCATTATGCTAGACACGACCACAAAGGTGCCCAAAAAACTTGGAACAACTTGGCTGCTAGGGGGCGCTATAACTAGGAAAAATGACTTTTGGCTCATATCTCATGATGCCTTTGGGCTAGAAACAAAATTCCACTATCTCTGGAATCCTTGGCTCAAGCCGAATCCATCGCAGCCTATGCCTTCATATTCAGCCTTTAGGATTTTCTGCCATTTTGAATTTTGTAAAAATCAATTAAAATGCTTCTCCTCCCTCAATTTTTCACCAATTTCTCCCAAACTTGGTAGAGAGCTACTTTGGACTAAGCTGCACAAGGGCATTACCTGGCCCAAGTGCATTCTGCTGGCCTTCCGACTAGGCTCATATGCTGCTTGGCCCCCACATTGCTGCTTGCAGCTATATTTATTATTATTATTATTATTATTCAGTCCACTTCCGCCTCTGCAAGTCTATGGCAGCCCATAGAACCGTCTGGTAAAAAGTTGTGAAATTTGGCACACTGATTCTAGACACTCTCAACATTCCTCTCACCAAATTTCAGGCCTCTACCTCAAACCCGTTAGCGCCACCAACAGGTCAAAGTCCCAGGTACATTTCTGCTTGTAACTTTTGAACCGTTGGTCTGATTTTCAAAAACTTGGTATCCCTGGAATCCTTGGGCCAAGACGAATCCAACGCACCCCATGACGTTATTTCCCGCCCATATATTTTTCCCGCCATTTTGAATTTTGTGAAAATCAATTAAAATGTTTCAACTCCCTCAATTTTTTACCAATTTCTCCCAAACTTGGAAGATAGCATAATTGGACTAACCTGCACAAAAGTTATACCCGGTGATTTGAATTTCACAAGCGTTTGGCCGTGGCAGCCAATCAAACTTGGCTGCAAAGATGTGAAACAGGAAGTGTGCTCATTTCTCGGCCACCCTTTGGCGTATCTTAACGAAACTTGGTGCCTTTATGCAGCACCCCTCCCGAAAGGGCCCCAAAAAATTTGGAACAAATTGGCTGCTAGGGGGCGCTATAACTAGGAAAAATGTCTTTTGGCTCATATCTCATGACTCGTTTTGGCTAGAAACAAAATTCCACTATGGCAGGAATCCTTGGCTCAAGACGAATCCATCGCACCCTATGACGTCATATTCTGCCTTGAGGATTTTCCGCCATTTTGAATTTTGTTAAAATCAGTGAAATTCTATGGCAACGCATAGAACCGTCTGACTAGAGGTTTTTAAACTTGGCACACTGATTCTAGGCTCCCTCAAGGATCTTGTCACCAAATTTCAACTCAGCACCTCAAACTCTCTAGCGCCACCAACAGGTCAAAGTTGCAAGTACACTTCTGCTTGTTACTTTTGAACCATACGTCTGATCATCAAAATCTTAGTATCGCTGGAATACTTGGGTCACCACGAATCCAGGGGCCCTGTCTCGTCATATTCCACCCAGGAGATTTTCCGCCATTTTGAATTATGTGAAAATCAATTAAAATGCTTCTCCTCCCACAATTTTTGAAGAATTTCTCCCAAACTTGGTACATGGCAACTGGGGACTAAGCTGCACAAGAAACATACCCGGTTTTTAGAATTTCTTAAGCCTTTGGCCGTGGCAGCCAATCAAATTTGGCTGGCAGATGCAAGACAGGAAGTGTGCTCATTTCTCGGCGAACCTTTGGCGTATCTTAACGAAACTTGGTGGCTTTATGCAACACCCCTCCCCAAAGGGCAGCAAAAAATTTGGAACAAATTGGCTGCTAGGGGGCGCTATAACTAGGAAAAAGGTCTTTTGGCTCATATCTCATGATGCGTTTTGCCTAGAAACAAAATTCCACTATGTCAGGAATCCTTGGCTCAAGCCGAATCCACTGCACCCTATGACGTCATATTCTGCCTTGAGGATTTTCCACCATTTTGAATTTTGTTAAAATCAATGAAATTCTATGGCAATGCATAGAACCGTCTGACTAGAGGTTTTTAAACTTGGCACACTGATTCTAGGCTGCCTCAAGGATCTTGTCACCAAATTTCAACTCAGCACCTCAAACTCTCTAGCGCCACCAACAGGTCAAAATTGCAGGTACATTTCTGCTTGTTACTTTTGAACCATACGTCTGATCATCAAATTCTTAGTGTGGCTGGAATGCTTGGGTCAAAAGGAATCCAATGGGCCCTGTCTCCTCATATTCCACCCAGTAGATTTTCCGCCATTTTGAATTATGTGAAAATCAATTAAAATGCTTCTCCTCCCTCAATTTTTGGAAAATTTCTCCCAAACGTGGTACATGGCAACTGGGGCCTAAGCTGCACAAGAAATATGCCTGGTTTTTAGAATTTCTTAAGCGTTTGGCCGTGGCAGCCAATCAAATTTGGCTGGCATATGCAAAACAGGAAGTTTGCTCATTTCTCGGCCATCCTTTGGCGTATCTTAACGAAACTGGGTGGCTTTATGCAGCACCCCTCCCCAAAGGGCAGCAAAAAATTTGGACCAAATTGGCTGCTAGGGGGCGCTATAACTAGGAAAAATGTCTTTAGGCTCATATCTCATGATGCGTTTTGGCTAGAAACAAAATTCCACTATGTCAGGAATCCTTGGCTCAAGACGAACTCATCGCACCCTATGACGTCATATTCTGCCTTGAGGATTTTCCACCATTTTGAATTTTGTTAAAATCAATGAAATTCTATGGCAATGCATAGAACCGTCTGACTAGAGGTTTTTAAACTTGGCACACTGATTCTAGGCTGCCTCAAGGATCTTGTCACCAAATTTCAACTCAGCACCACAAACTCTCTAGCGCCACCAACAGGTCAAAATTGCAGGTACATTTCTGCTTGTTACTTTTGAATCATACGTCTGATCATCAAATTCTTAGTGTGGCTGGAATGCTTGCGTCAAAAGGAATCCAACGCACCCTGTTTCATCATGTTCCACCCAGTAGATTTTCCGCCATTTTGAATTATGTGAAAATCAATTAAAATGCTTCTCCTCCCTCAATTTTTGACCAATTTCTCCCAAACTTGGTAGATGGCACCTGGGGACTAAGCTGCATAAAATACTTACCCGCTTTTTAGAATTTCCTAAGCGTTTGGCCGTGGCAGCCAATCAAATTTGGATGGCAGATGCAAAACAGGAAGTGTGCTCATTTCTCAGCCACCCTTTGGCGTATCTTAACGAAAGTTGGTCGCATTATGCAGGACGCCTCCCCAAAGGGCTGCAAAAAATTTGGAACAAATTGGCTGCTAGGGGGCGCTATAACTGGGAAAAATGTCTTTTGGCTCATATCTCATGATGACTTTTGGGTAGAAACAAAATTTCATGATCTCTGGAATCCATGGGTCAAGACGAATCCATCGCACCCTATGACGTCATATTCTGACTTGAGGATTTTCCGCCATTTTGAATTTTGTTAAAATCAATGAAAGTCGATGGCAACGCATAGAACCATCTGACTAGAGGTTTTTAAACTTGGCACACTGATTCTAGGCTGCCTCAAGGATCATGTCACCAAATTTCAACTCAGCACCTCA
>NC_083578.1:47775871-47780871 GCF_027579695.1 Neoarius graeffei
CTCATATCTCGGTGGCCCTTTGGCCTATCTTGACGAAACTTGGTGGCATTATGCGAAACCCCTTCCCAAAGGGCCACAAAAAATTTGGACCAAATTGGACGCTAGGGGGCGCTATAACTAGGAAAAATGTCTTTTGGCTCATATCTCATGATGCGTTTTGGCGAGAAAGAAAATTCAACTATATCTGGAATCCATGGGTCAAGACGAATCCATCGCATCCTATGACGTCATATTCTGCCTTGAGGATTTTCCGCCATTTTGAATTTTGTTAAAATCAATGAAATTCTATGGCAACGCATAGAACCATCTGACTAGAGGTTTTTAAACTTGGCACCCTGATTCTAGGCTGCCTCAAGGATCTTATCACCAAATTTCAACTCAGCACCTCAAACTCTCTAGCGCCACCAACAGGTCAATGTCGCAGGTACATTTCTGCTTGTTACTTTTGAACCATACGTCTGATCATCAAAATCTTAGTATCGCTGGAATGCTTGGGTCACAACGACTACAACGCACCCTGTCTCATCATATCCCACCCAGTAGATTTTCCGCCATATTGAATTATGTGAAAATCAATTAAAATGATTCTCCTCCCTCAATTTTTGAACAATTTCTCCCAAACTTAGTAGATGGCAACTGGGGACTAATCTGCACAAGAAACTTACCCGGTAATTAGAATTTCCTAAGCGTTTGGCTGTGGCAGCCAATCAAATTTGGCTTGCAGATGCAAAACAGGAAGTGTGCTCATTTCTCGGCCACCCTTTGGCCTATCTTAACAAAACTTGGTGGCCTTATGCAGCACCCCTCCCCAAAGGGCAGTAAAAAATTTGGAACAAATTGGCTGCTAGGGGGCGCTATAACTAGGAAAAATGTCTTTTGGCTCATATCTCATGATGCGTTTTGGGTAGAAACAAAATTCTACTATCTCTGGAATCCATGGGTCAAGACGAATGCATCGCACCCTATGCCGTCATATTCTGCCTTGAGGATTTTCCACCATTTTGAATTTTGTTAAAATCAATGAAATTAGATGGCAACCCATAGAACTGTATGACTAGAGGTTTTCAAATTTGGCAGACTGATTCTAGGCTCCCTCAAGGGTCTTGTCACCAAATTTCAACTCAACACCTCAAACTCTCTAGCGCCACCAACAGGTCAAATTCACAGGTACATTTCTGGTTGTTACTTTTGGACCATATGTCTGATCGTCAAAAGCTTAGTCTCGCTGGAATGCTTGCGTCAAAATGAATCCAACGCGCCCTGTGTCGTCATATTGCACCTGGTAGATTTTCCGCCATTTTGAATTATGTGAAAATCAATTAAAATGCTACTCCTCCCTCAGTTTTTGACCATTTTCTCCCAAATTTGGTCCATAGCAACTGTGGATGAAGCTGCACAAGAATCTTACACGGATTTTCGAATTTCATAAGCGTTTGGCCGTGGCAGCCAATCAAATTTGGCTGCACAGACGCGAAAGAGGATGTGTGCTCACATCTCGGCCGTCCTTTGGCAGATCTTAACGAAACTTGGTGGCATTATGCCAGACACAACCCGAAAGGTCCCCAAAAAACTTGGACCAACTTGGCCGCTAGGGGGCGCTATAACTAGCAAAAACGAATTTTGGCTCATATCTCATGATGCGTTTGGGCGAGAAACAAAATTTCACAAGCTCTGGAATCCTTGGCTCAAGCCGAATCCATCGCACCCTATCACGTCATATTCACCCTTTAGGATTTTCCGCCATTTTGAATTTTGTAAAAATCAATTAAAATGCTTCTCCTCCCGCAATTTTTCACCAATTTCTCCCAATCTTGGTAGATAGCAACTTTGGACTAAGCTGCACAAGGGCATTACCTGGCCCAAGTGCATTCTGCTGGCCTTCCGAGTAGGCTCATATGATGCTTGGCCCCCACATTGCTGCTTGCAGCTATATTTATTATTCAGTCCACTTCCGCTTCTGCAAGTCTATGGCAGCCCATAGAACCGTCTGGTAAAAAGTTGTGAAATTTGGCACACTGATTCTAGACACTCTCAAGATTCCTCTCACCAAATTTCAGGCCTCTACCTCAAACCCGTTAGCGCCACCAACAGGTCAAAGTCCCAGGTACATTTCTGCTTGTAACTTTTGAACCGTTGGTCTGATTTTCAAAAACTTGGTATCCCTGGAATCCTTGGGCCAAGACGAATCCAAAGCACCCCATGACGTCATTTCCCGCCCATATATTTTTCCCGCCATTTTGAATTTTGTGAAAATCAATTTAAATGATTCAACTCCCTCAATTTTTTACCAATTTCTCCCAAACTTGGAAGCTAGCATAATTGGACCAACCTGCACAAAAGTTATACCCGGTGATTTGAATTTCACAAGCGTTTGGCCGTGGCAGCCAATCAAACTTGGCTGCAAAGATGCGAAACAGGAAGTGTGCTCATTTCTCGGCCACCCTTTGGCGTATCTTAACGAAACTTGGTGCCTTTATGCAGCACCCCTCCCGAAAGGGCCCCAAAAAATTTGGAACAAATTGGCTGCTAGGGGGCGCTATAACTAGGAAAAATGTCTTTTGGCTCATATCTCATGATGCGTTTTGCCTAGAAACAAAATTCCACTATGTCAGGAATCCTTGGCTCAAGCCGAATCCACCGCACCCTATGACGTCATATTCTGCCTTGAGGATTTTCCACCATTTTGAATTTTGTTAAAATCAATGAAATTCTATGGCAATGCATAGAACCGTCTGACTAGAGGTTTTTAAACTTGGCACACTGATTCTAGGCTGCCTCAAGGATCTTGTCACCAAATTTCAACTCAGCACCTCAAACTCTCTAGCGCCACCAACAGGTCAAAATTGCAGGTACATTTCTGCTTGTTACTTTTGAACCATACGTCTGATCATCAAATTCTTAGTGTGGCTGGAATGGTTGGGTCAAAAGGAATCCAATGGGCCCTGTCTCCTCATATTCCACCCAGTAGATTTTCCGCCATTTTGAATTATGTGAAAATCAATTAAAATGCTTCTCCTCCCTCAATTTTTGGAAAATTTCTCCCAAACGTGGTACATGGCAACTGGGGCCTAAGCTGCACAAGAAATATGCCCGGTTTTTAGAATTTCTTAAGCGTTTGGCCGTGGCAGCCAATCAAATTTGGCTGGCATATGCAAAACAGGAAGTTTGCTCATTTCTCAGCCACCCTTTGGCGTATCTTAACGAAACTGGGTGGCTTTATGCAGCACCCCTCCCCAAAGGGCAGCAAAAAAATTGGAACAAATTGGCTGCTAGGGGGCGCTATAACTAGGAAAAATGTCTTTAGGCTCATATCTCATGATGCGTTTTGGCTAGAAACAAAATTCCACTATGTCAGGAATCCTTGGCTCAAGACGAACTCATCGCACCCTATGACGTCATATTCTGCCTTGAGGATTTTCCGCCATTTTGAATTTTGTTAAAATCAATGAAATTCAATGGCAACGCATAGAACCGTCTGACTAGAGGTTTTTAAACTTTGCTTACTGATTCTAGGCTGCCTCAAGGATCTTGTCACCAAATTTCAACTCAGCACCTCAAAAACTCTAGCGCCACCAACAGGTCAAAGTCGCAGGTACATTTCTGCTTGTTACTTTTGAAACATTCGTCTGATCATCAAAATCTTAGTATCTCTAGAATGCTTGGGTCACAAGGAATCCAACGCGCCCTGTGTCTTCATATTCTACCCAGTAGATTTTCCGGCATTTTGAATTATGTGAAAATCAATTAAAATGCTTCTCCTCCCTCAGTTTTTGACCAATTTCTCCCAAACTTGGTAGATAGCAACTCTGGAGGAGCCTACACAAGGATCTTACACGGATTTTTGAATTTCATAAACGTTTGGCCGTGGCAACCAATCAAATTTGGCTGAGCATATGCGAACCAGGAAGTGTGCTCATATCTCGGCCGCCCTTTGGCGTATCTAAATGAAACTTGGTGGCATTGTGCAAGACCTCTCCAAAAAGGGCCCCAACAAATTTGGAAAACATTGGCGGCAAGGGGGCGCTATAACAAGGAAAAATGTCTTTTTGCTCATATCTCATGATGCGTTTTGGGTAGAAACAAAATTCCACTATCGCTGGAATCCTTGGGTCAAGCCGAATCCATCACAACCCATGAGGTCATATTCAGACTTGAGGATTTTCCGCCATTTTGAATTTCGTGAAAATCAATTAAAATGCTTCTCCTACCTCAATTTTTGACCAATTTCTCCCAAACTTGGTACATCGCAACTTTGCACTAGGCTGCACAAGGGCATTACATGGCGCAAATGCCTTCTACTGGCCTGACATCTCGTCTCATATGCTGCTTGGCCCCCACATTGCTGCTTGCAGCTATATTTGGGGGCCAAGCAGCGAAGCTGCGAAGGCACCCATAGTGATTCTATTGTTTCTTATTATTATTGGGGGCCAAGCAGCAAAGCTGCGAAGGCACCCATAGTGATTCTATTGTTTCTTATTATTGGGGGCCAAGCAGCGAAGCTGCGAAGGCACCCATAGTGATTCTATTGTTTCTTATTATTATTATTATTATTATTCAGTCCACTTCCGCCTCTGCAAGTCTATGGCAGCCCATAGAACCGTCTGGTAAAAAGTTGTGAAATTTGGCACACTGATTCTAGACAGTCTCAACATTCCTCTCAGCAAATTTCAGGCCTCTACCTCAAATCCTCTAGCGCCACCAACAGTTCAAAGTTGCAGGTACATTTCTGCTTGTAACTTTTGAACCGTTGGTCCGATTTTCAAAAACTTGGTATCCCTGGAATCCTTGGGCCAAGACGAATCCAACGCACCCCATGACGTCATTTTCCGCCCATATAGTTTTCCCGCCATTTTGAATTTTGTGAAAATCCATTAAAATGCTACTCCTCCCTTAATTTTTGACCAATTTCTCCCAAACTTGGAAGACAGCATAATTGAACCAACCTGCACAAAAGTTATACCCAGTGTTTTGAATTTCAGAAGCGTTTGGCCGTGGCAGCC
>NC_083578.1:47790871-47793371 GCF_027579695.1 Neoarius graeffei
CACTCTCAACATTCCTCTCAGCAAATTTCAGGCCTCTACCTCAAACCCTCTAGCGCCACCAACAGCTCAAAGTCGCAGGTACATTTCTGCTTGTAACTTTTGAACCGTTGGTCTGATTTTCAAAAACTTGGTATCCCTGGAATCCTTGGGCCAAGACGAATCCAAGGCACCCCATGACGTCATTTTCCGCCATATACTTTTCCCGCCATTTTGAATTTTGTGAAAATCAATTAAAATGTTTCAACTCCCTCAATTTTTTACCAATTTCTCCCAAACTTGGAAGATAGCATAATTGGACTAACCTGCACAAAAGTTATACCCGGTGATTTGAATTTCACAAGCGTTTGGCCGTGGCAGCCAATCAAATTTGGCTGCGCAGACGCAAAACAGGAAGTGCACTCATATCTCGGTGGCCCTTTGGCCAATCTTGACGAAACTTGGTGGCATTATGCAAAACCCCTTCCCAAAGGGCCACAACAAATTTGGACCAAATTGGACGCTAGGGGGCGCTATAACTAGGAAAAATGCCTTTTGGCTCATATCTCATGATGCGTTTTGGCTAGAAAGAAAATTCAACTATCTCTGGAATCCATGGGTCAAGACGAATCCATCGCACCCTATGACGTCATATTCTGCCTTGAGGATTTTCCGCCATTTTGAATTTTGTTAAAATCAATGAAATTCTATGGCAACGCATAGAACCATCTGACTAGAGGTTTTTAAACTTGGCAAACTGATTCTAGGCTGCCTCAAGGATCTTGTCACCAAATTTCAACTCACCACCTCAAACTCTCTAGCGCCACCAACAGGTCAAAGTTGCAGGTACATTTCTGCTTGTTACTTTTGAACCATACGTCTGATCATCAAAATCTTAGTATCGCTGGAATGCTTGTGTCACAGCGACTCCAACGCGCCCTGTCTCGTCATATTCCACCCAGTAGATTTTCCGCCATTTTGAATTATGTGAAAATCAATTAAAATGCTTCTCCTCCCTCAATTTTTGAACAATTTCTCCCAAGCTTGGTAGATGGCAACTGGGGACTAATCTGCACAAGAATCTTACCCGGTAATTAGAATTTCCTAAGCGTTTGGCTGTGGCAGCCAATCAAATTTGGCTTGCAGATGCAAAACAGGAAGTGTGCTCATTTCTCGGCCACCCTTTGGCCTATCTTAACGAAACTTGGTGGCTTTATGCAGCACCCCTCCCCAAAGGGCAACAAAAAATTTGGAACAAATTGGCTGCTAGGGGGCGCTATAACTAGGAAAAATGTCTTTTGGCTCATATCTCATGATGCGTTTTGGGTAGAAACAAAATTCCACTATCTCTGGAATCCATGGGTCAAGACGAATGCATCGCACCCTATGCCGTCATATTCTGACTTGAGGATTTTCCGCCATTTTGAATTTTGTTAAAATCAAAGAAATTCGATGGCAACCCATAGAACCGTATGACTAGAGGTTTTCAAATTTGGCAGACTGATTCTAGGCACCCTCAAGGGTCTTGTGACCAAATTTCAACTCACCACCTCAAACTCTCTAGCGCCACCAACAGGTCAAATTCGCAGGTACATTTCTGGTTGTTACTTTTGAACCATACGTCTGATCGTCAAAAGCTTAGTATCTCTGGAATGCTTGGGTCAAAATGAATCCAACGCGCCCTGTTTCGTCATATTGCACCTGGTAGATTTTCCGCCATTTTGAATTATGTGAAAATCAATTAAAATGCTACTCCTCCCTCAGTTTTTGACCATTTTCTCCCAAATTTGGTCCATAGCAACGGTGGAGGAAACTGCACAAGAATCTTACACGGATTTTCGAATTTCATAAGCGTTTGGCTGTGGCAGCCAATCAAATTTGGCTGCACAGACGCGAAAGAGGATGTGTGCTCACATCTCGGCCGCCCTTTGGCAGATCTTAACGAAACTTGGTGGCATTATGACAGACACCACCAGAAAGGTCCCCAAAAAACGTGGACCAACTTGGCCGCTAGGGGGCGCTATAACTAGCAAAAATGTCTTTTGGCTCATATCTCATGATGCGTTTGGGCTAAAAACAAAATTCCACGATCTCTGGAATCCTTGGTTCAAGCCGAATCCATCGCACCCTATCACGTCATATTCAGCCTTGAGGATTTTCCGCCATTTTGAATTTTGTTAAAATCAATGAAATTCTATGGCAACCCATAGAACCGTCAGACGAGAGGTTGAGAAATTTGGCACACTGATTCTAGGCTCGCTCAAGGTTCTTGTCAGCAAATTTCAACTCACCGCCTCAAACTCTCTAGCGCCACCAACAGGACAAAGTTGGAAGTACATTTCTGCTTGTTACTTTTGAACCGTACGGCTGATTGTCAAAATATTAGTATTGCTGGAATCCATCGGTCAAACCGAATCCAACCTATCCTATCTCGTCATATTGCACCTGGTAGATTTTCCGCCATTTTGAAATTTGTTAAAATCATGTAAATTGCTACTCCTCCCTCAATTTTTGACCAAATTTG
>NC_083578.1:47803371-47808371 GCF_027579695.1 Neoarius graeffei
CATTTCTGCTTGTAACTTTTGAACCGTTGGTCTGATTTTCAAAAACTTGGTATCCCTGGAATCCTTGGGCCACGACGAATCCAAGGCACCCCATGACGTCATTTTCCGCCATATACTTTTCCCGCCATTTTGAATTTTGTGAAAATCAATTAAAATGTTTCAACTCCCTCAATTTTTTACCAATTTCTCCCAACCTTGGAAGATAGCATAATTGGACTAACCTGCACAAAAGTTATACCCGGTGATTTGAATTTCACAAGCGTTTGGCCGTGGCAGCCAATCAAATTTGGCTGCGCAGACGCAAAACAGGAAGTGCACTCATATCTCGGTGGCCCTTTGGCCAATCTTGACGAAACTTGGTGGCATTATGCAAAACCCCTTCCCAAAGGGCCACAACAAATTTGGACCAAATTGGACGCTAGGGGGCGCTATAACTAGGAAAAATGCCTTTTGGCTCATATCTCATGATGCGTTTTGGCTAGAAAGAAAATTCAACTATCGCTGGAATCCATGGGTCAAGACGAATCCAACGCACCCTATGACGTCATATTCTGCCTTGAGGATTTTCCGCCATTTTGAATTTTGTTAAAATCAATGAAATTCTATGGCAACGCATAGAACCATCTGACTAGAGGTTTTTAAACTTGGCAAACTGATTCTAGGCTGCCTCAAGGATCTTGTCACCAAATTTCAACTCACCACCTCAAACTCTCTAGCGCCACCAACAGGTCAAAGTTGCAGGTACATTTCTGCTTGTTACTTTTGAACCATACGTCTGATCATCAAAATCTTAGTATCGCTGGAATGCTTGTGTCACAGCGACTCCAACGCGCCCTGTCTCGTCATATTCCACCCAGTAGATTTTCCGCCATTTTGAATTATGTGAAAATCAATTAAAATGCTTCTCCTCCCTCAATTTTTGAACAATTTCTCCCAAGCTTGGTAGATGGCAACTGGGGACTAATCTGCACAAGAATCTTACCCGGTAATTAGAATTTCCTAAGCGTTTGGCTGTGGCAGCCAATCAAATTTGGCTTGCAGATGCAAAACAGGAAGTGTGCTCATTTCTCGGCCACCCTTTGGCCTATCTTAACGAAACTTGGTGGCTTTATGCAGAACCCCTCCCCAAAGGGCAACAAAAAATTTGGAACAAATTGGCTGCTAGGGGGCGCTATAACTAGGAAAAATGTCTTTTGGCTCATATCTCATGATGCGTTTTGGGTAGAAACAAAATTCCACTATCTCTGGAATCCATGGGTCAAGACGAATGCATCGCACCCTATGCCGTCATATTCTGACTTGAGGATTTTCCGCCATTTTGAATTTTGTTAAAATCAAAGAAATTCGATGGCAACCCATAGAACCGTATGACTAGAGGTTTTCAAATTTGGCAGACTGATTCTAGGCACCCTCAAGGGTCTTGTGACCAAATTTCAACTCACCACCTCAAACTCTCTAGCGCCAACAACAGGTCAAATTCGCAGGTACATTTCTGGTTGTTACTTTTGAACCATACGTCTGATCGTCAAAAGCTTAGTATCTCTGGAATGCTTGGGTCAAAATAAATCCAACGCGCCCTGTTTCGTCATATTGCACCTGGTAGATTTTCCGCCATTTTGAATTATGTGAAAATCAATTAAAATGCTACTCCTCCCTCAGTTTTTGACCATTTTCTCCCAAATTTGGTCCATAGCAACGGTGGAGGAAAGTGCACAAGAATCTTACACGGATTTTCGAATTTCATAAGCGTTTGGCTGTGGCAGCCAATCAAATTTGGCTGCACAGACGCGAAAGAGGATGTGTGCTCACATCTCGGCCGCCCTTTGGCAGATCTTAACGAAACTTGGTGGCATTATGCCAGACACCACCAGAAAGGTCCCCAAAAAACGTGGACCAACTTGGCCGCTAGGGGGCGCTATAACTAGCAAAAATGAATTTTGGCTCATATCTCATGATGCGTTTGGGCTAAAAACAAAATTCCACGATCTCTGGAATCCTTGGTTCAAGCCGAATCCATCGCACCCTATCCCGTCATATTCAGCCTTGAGGATTTTCCGCCATTTTGAATTTTGTTAAAATCAATGAAATTCTATGGCAACCCATAGAACCGTCAGACGAGAGGTTGAGAAATTTGGCACACTGATTCTAGGCTCGCTCAAGGTTCTTGTCAGCAAATTTCAACTCACCGCCTCAAACTCTCTAGCGCCACCAACAGGACAAAGTTGGAAGTACATTTCTGCTTGTTACTTTTGAACCGTACGGCTGATTGTCAAAATCTTAGTATTGCTGGAATCCATCGGTCAAACCGAATCCAACCTATCCTATCTCGTCATATTGCACCTGGTAGATTTTCCGCCATTTTGAAATTTGTTAAAATCATGTAAATTGCTACTCCTCCCTCAATTTTTGACCAAATTTGCCCAGACTTGGTTGATAGCATCATTGCACCAAGCCGCACAAAATTTATCCTCAGTCTTTTGAAATTTTTAAACTGTTTGGCCGCAGCAGCCAATGAAACTCAGCTGCGAAGATGTCAAACAGGATGTGAGCTCATATCTCGGCAGCCCTTTGACATTTCTTAACCAACCTTGGTGGGATTATGCCCCACCCCTCCGCAAGCTCTCCTACCAAATTTGGTGCACATTGGCAATTAGGGGGCGCTATAACTATACAAAATATATTTTGGCTCATATGTCATTGAGCTCATATGTCAGCAGTCTTCTAGCACACACACACACACACACACACATACACACCAAGTACACTTGAAGTAATTTCAGCCATCACAGTCAATCGAATTTGATGATGAAGCCGCCGAACAACAAATGACCTTGTATCTCAGTCAAACGATGGTATATCGACATGAAACTTCTTGTGTGTGCTCGTGACCATCTGTCTGGCCCAAATGCATTCTGCGAGCCTGACGACTAGGCTCATAGCCTGCTTGGCCCCCTCATTGCTGCTTGCAGCTATATTTATTATTATTATTATTATTATTATTATTATTATTCAGTCCACTTCCGCCTCTGCAAGTCTATGGCAGCCCATAGAACCGTCTGGTAAAAAGTTGTGAAATTTGGCACACTGATTCTAGACACTCTCAACATTCCTCTCACCAAATTTCAGGCCTCTACCTCAAACCCGTTAGCGCCACCAACAGGTCAAATTCCCAGGTACATTTCTGCTTGTAACTTTTGAACCGTTGGTCTGATTTTCAAAAACTTGGTATCCCTGGAATCCTTGGGCCAAGACGAATCCAACGCACCCCATGACGTCATTTCCCGCCCATATATTTTTCCCGCCATTTTGAATTTTGTGAAAATCAATTAAAATGTTTCAACTCCCTCAATTTTTTACCAATTTCTCCCAAACTTGGAAGATAGCATAATTGGACCAACCTGCACAAAAGTTATACCCGGTGATTTGAATTTCACAAGCGTTTGGCCGTGGCAGCCAATCAAACTTGGCTGCAAAGATGCGAAACAGGAAGTGTGCTCATTTCTCGGCCACCCTTTGGCGTATCTTAACGAAACTTGGTGCCTTTATGCAGCACCCCTCCCGAAAGGGCCCCAAAAAATTTGGAACAAATTGGCTGCTAGGGGGCGCTATAACTAGGAAAAATGTCTTTTGGCTCATATCTCATGACTCGTTTTGGCTAGAAACAAAATTCCACTATGGCAGGAATCCTTGGCTCAAGACGAATCCATCGCACCCTATGACGTCATATTCTGCCTTGAGGATTTTCCGCCATTTTGAATTTTGTTAAAATCAGTGAAATTCTATGGCAACGCATAGAACCGTCTGACTAGAGGTTTTTAAACTTGGCACACTGATTCTAGGCTCCCTCAAGGATCTTGTCACCAAATTTCAACTCAGCACCTCAAACTCTCTAGCGCCACCAACAGGTCAAAGTTGCAAGTACACTTCTGCTTGTTACTTTTGAACCATACGTCTGATCATCAAAATCTTAGTATCGCTGGAATACTTGGGTCACCACGAATCCAGGGGCCCTGTCTCGTCATATTCCACCCAGGAGATTTTCCGCCATTTTGAATTATGTGAAAATCAATTAAAATGGTTCTCCTCCCACAATTTTTGAAGAATTTCTCCCAAACTTGGTACATGGCAACTGGGGACTAAGCTGCACAAGAAACATACCCGGTTTTTAGAATTTCTTAAGCGTTTGGCCGTGGCAGCCAATCAAATTTGGCTGGCAGATGCAAGACAGGAAGTGTGCTCATTTCTCGGCGAACCTTTGGCGTATCTTAACGAAACTTGGTGGCTTTATGCAGCACCCCTCCCCAAAGGGCAGCAAAAAATTTGGAACAAATTGGCTGCTAGGGGGCGCTATAACTAGGAAAAATGTCTTTTGGCTCATATCTCATGATGCGTTTTGCCTAGAAACAAAATTCCACTATGTCAGGAATCCTTGGCTCAAGCCGAATCCACCGCACCCTATGACGTCATATTCTGCCTTGAGGATTTTCCACCATTTTGAATTTTGTTAAAATCAATGAAATTCTATGGCAATGCATAGAACCGTCTGACTAGAGGTTTTTAAACTTGGCACACTGATTCTAGGCTGCCTCAAGGATCTTGTCACCAAATTTCAACTCAGCACCTCAAACTCTCTAGCGCCACCAACAGGTCAAATTTGCAGGTACATTTCTGCTTGTTACTTTTGAACCATACGTCTGATCATCAAATTCTTAGTGTGGCTGGAATGCTTGGGTCAAAAGGAATCCAATGGGCCCTGTCTCCTCATATTCCACCCAGTAGATTTTCCGCCATTTTGAATTATGTGAAAATCAATTAAAATGCTTCTCCTCCCTCAATTTTTGGAAAATTTCTCCCAACCGTGGTACATGGCAACTGGGGCCTAAGCTGCACAAGAAATATGCCCGGTTTTTAGAATTTCTTAAGCGTTTGGCCGTGGCAGCCAATCAAATTTGGCTGGCATATGCAAAACAGGAAGTGTGCTCATTTCTCGGCCACCCTTT
>NC_083578.1:47813371-47820871 GCF_027579695.1 Neoarius graeffei
GAGGATGTGTGCTCACATCTCGGCCGCCCTTTGGCAGATCTTAACGAAACTTGGTGGCATTATGCCAGACGCCACCAGAAAGGTCCCCAAAAAACGTGGACCAACTTGGCCGCTAGGGGGCGCTATAACTAGCAAAAATGAATTTTGGCTCATATCTCATGATGCGTTTGGGCTAAAAACAAAATTCCACGATCTCTGGAATCCTTGGTTCAAGCCGAATCCATCGCACCCTATCACGTCATATTCAGCCTTGAGGATTTTCCGCCATTTTGAATTTTGTTAAAATCAATGAAATTCTATGGCAACCCATAGAACCGTCAGACGAGAGGTTGAGAAATTTGGCACACTGATTCTAGGCTCGCTCAAGGTTCTTGTCAGCAAATTTCAACTCACCGCCTCAAACTCTCTAGCGCCACCAACAGGACAAAGTTGGAAGTACATTTCTGCTTGTTACTTTTGAACCGTACGGCTGATTGTCAAAATCTTAGTATTGCTGGAATCCATCGGTCAAACCGAATCCAACCTATCCTATCTCGTCATATTGCACCTGGTAGATTTTCCGCCATTTTGAAATTTGTTAAAATCATGTAAATTGCTACTCCTCCCTCAATTTTTGACCAAATTTGCCCAGACTTGGTTGATAGCATCATTGCACCAAGCCGCACAAAATTTATCCTCAGTCTTTTGAAATTTTTAAACTGTTTGGCCGCAGCAGCCAATGAAACTCAGCTGCGAAGATGTCAAACAGGATGTGAGCTCATATCTCGGCAGCCCTTTGACATTTCTTAACCAACCTTGGTGGGATTATGCCCCACCCCTCCGCAAGCTCTCCTACCAAATTTGGTGCACATTGGCCATTAGGGGGCGCTATAACTATACAAAATATATTTTGGCTCATATGTCATTGAGCTCATATGTCAGCAGTCTTCTAGCACACACACACACACACACACACACACACACACACATACACACCAAGTACACTTGAAGTAATTTCAGCCATCACAGTCAATCGAATTTGATGATGAAGCCGCCGAACAACAAATGACCTTGTATCTCAGTCAAACGATGGTATATCGACATGAAACTTCTTGTGTGTGCTCGTGACCATCTGTCTGGCCCAAATGCATTCTGCGAGCCTGACGACTAGGCTCATAGCTTGCTTGGCCCCCTCATTGCTGCTTGCAGCTATATTTGGGGGCCAAGCAGCGAAGCTGCGAAGGCACCCATAGTGATTCTATTGTTTCTTATTATTATTATTCAGTCCACTTCCGCCTCTGCAAGTCTATGGCAGCCCATAGAACCGTCTGGTAAAAAGTTGTGAAATTTGGCACACTGATTCTAGACACTCTCAACATTCCTCTCAGCAAATTTCAGGCCTCTACCTCAAACCCTCTAGCGCCACCAGCAGGTCAAAGTCGCAGATACATTTCTGCTTGTAACTTTTGAACCGTTGGTCTGATTTTCAAAAACTTGGTATCCCTGGAATCCTTGGGCCAAGACGAATCCAACGCACCCCATGACGTCATTTTCCGCCCATATAGTTTTCCCGCCATTTTGAATTTTGTGAAAATCAATTAAAATGTTTCAACTCCCTCAATTTTTTACCAATTTCTCCCAAACTTGGAAGATAGCATAATTGGACCAACCTGCACAAAAGTTATACCCAGTGATTTGAATTTCACAAGCGTTTGCCCGTGGCAGCCAATCAAATTTGGCTGCGCAGATGCCAAACAGGAAGTGTGCTCATATCTCGGCCGCCCTTTGGAGTATCTTAACGAAACTTGGTGGCATTATGCCCCACCCATCCAAAAAGGGCCACAAAAAATTTGGAACAAATTGGCTGCTAGGGGGCGCTATAACTAGGAAAAATGACTTTTGGCTCATATCTCATGATGCCTTTTGGGTAGAAACAAAATTCCACTGCCTCTGGAATCCTTGCGTCAAGTCGAAACTATCGCACCCTATGACGTCATATTCTGACTTGAGGTTTTTCCACCATTTTGAATTTTGTTAAAATCAATGAAATTCGATGGCAACCCATAGAACCATATGACTAGAGGTTTTCAAATTTGGCAGCCTGATTCTACGCTCCCTCAAGGGTCTTGTCGCCAAGTTTCAACTCACCACCTCAAACTCTCTAGCGCCACCAACAGGTCAAATTCGCAGGTACATTTCTGCTTGTAACTTTTGAGCCGTTGGTCTGATTTTCAAAAACTTGGTATCCCTGGAATCCTTGGGCCAAGCCGAATCCAACGCACCCCATGACGTCATTTCCGCCCATATATTTTTCCCGCCATTTTGAATTTTGTGAAAATCAATTAAAATGTTTCAACTCCCTCAATTTTTTACCAATTTCTCCCAAACTTGGAAGATAGCATAATTGGACCAACCTGCATAAAAGTTATACCTGGTGATTTGAATTTCACAAGCGTTTGGCCGTGGCAGCCAATCAAATTTGGCTGCAAAGACGCGAAACAGGAAGTGTGCTCATTTCTCGGCGGCCCTTTGGCCTATCTTAACGAAACTTGGTGGGATTATGCGCTACCCCTTCTCAAAGGGCCACAAAAAAGTTGGAACAAATTGGCCGCTAGGGGGCGCTATAACTAGGAAAAATGTCTTTTGGCTCATATCTCATGATGCGTTTGGCCTAGAAACAAAATTCCACTATGTCAGGAATTCTTGGCTGAAGACGAATCCATCGCAACCTATGACGTCATATTCTGCCTTGAGGATTTTCCGCCATTTTGAATTTTGTTAAAATCAATGAAATTCTATGGCAACGCATAGAACCGTCTGACTAGAGGTTTTTAAACTTGGCACACTGATTCTAGGCTGCCTCAAGGATCATGTCACCAACTTTCAACTCAACACCTCAAACTCTCTAGCGCCACCAACAGGTCAAAATCACATGTACATTTCTGCATGTTACTTTTGAACAATACGTCTGATCATCAAATTCTTAGTATCGGTGGGATGCTTGGCGCAAAAGGAATCCAACGCGCCCTGTCTCGTCATATTCCACCCAGTAGATTTTCCGCCATTTTGAATTATGTGAAAATCAATTAAAATGTTTCTCCTCCCTCAATTTTTGAACAATTTCTCCCAAACTTGGTAGATGGCAACTGGGGACTAAGCTGCATACAAAACTTACCCGGTTTTTAGAATTTCCTAAGCGTTTGGCCGTGGCAGCCAATCAAAATTGGAAGGCAGATGCAAAACAGGAAGTGTGCTCATTTCTCGGCCAACCTTTGGCGTATCTTAACGAAACTTGGTGGCATTATGCACCACGCCTCCCCAAAGGGCAGCAAAAAATTTGGAACAAATTGGCTGCTAGGGGGCGCTATAACTGGGAAAATGTCTTTTGGCTCATATCTCATGATGCATTTTGGGTAGAAACAAAATTCCATTATCTCTGGAATCCATGCGTCAAGACGAATCCATCGCACCCTATGACGTCATATTCTGACTTGAGGTTTTTCCACCATTTTGAATTTTGTTAAAATCAATCAAATTCGATGGCAACCCATAGAACCATATGACTAGAGGTTTTCAAATTTGGCAGCCTGATTCTACGCTCCCTCAAGGGTCTTGTCGCCAAGTTTCAACTCACCACCTCAAACTCTCGAGCGCCACCAACAGGTCAAATTCGCAGGTACATTTCTGGTTGTTACTTTTGAACCATACGTCTGATCGTCAAAATCATAGGATCTCTGGAATGCCTTGGTGACATCGAATCCAACGCGCCCTGTCTCGTCATATTGCACCTGGTAGATTTTCCGCCATTTTGAATTATGTGAAAATCTATTAAAATGCCTCTTCTCCCTCAGTTTTTAACCAATTTCTCCCAAGCTTGGTAGATAGTAACTGTGGACGAAGCTGCAGAAGAATCTTACACGGATTTATGAATTTCATAAGCGTTTGGCCGTGGCAGCCAATCAAATTTGGCTCCTCAGACGCAAAAGAGGATGTGTGCTCACATCTCGGCCGCCCTTTGGCAGATCTTAATGAAACTTGGTGGCCTTTTGCCAGACGCCACCAGAAAGGTCCCCAAAAAACTTGGAACAACTTGGCAGCTAGGGGGCGCTATAACTAGGAAAAATTACTTTTGGCTCATATCTCATGATCTGTTTGGGCTAGAAACAAAATTCCACTATCTCTGGAATCCTTGGCTCAAGCCGAATCCATCGCAGCCTATGACGTCATATTTAGCCTTTACGATTTTCCGCCATTTTGAATTTTGTAAAAATCAATTAAAATGCTTCTCCTCCCTCAATTTTTCACCAATTTCTCCCAAACTTGGTAGATAGCAACTTTGGACTAAGCTGCACAAGGGCATTACCTGGCCCAAGTGCATTCTGCTGGCCTTCCGACTAGGCTCATATGTTGCTTGGCCCCCACATTGCTGCTTGCAGCTATATTTGGGGGCCAAGCAGCGAAGCTGCGAAGGCACCCATAGGGATTCTACTGTTTCTTATTATTATTATTCAACGTTCTTCCGCCTCTGCAAGTCTATGGCAGCCCATAGAACCGTCTGGTAAAAAGTTGGGAAATTTTGCACACTGATTCTAGACAGTGTCAACATTAATCTCAGCGAATTTCAGGCCTCTACCTCAAACACTTTAGCGCCACCAACAGGTCAAAGTTGCAGGTACATTTCTGCTTGTAACTTTTGAACCGTTGGTCCGATTTTCAAAAACTTGGTATCCCTGGAGTCCTTGGGTCAAGACGAATCCAACGGACCCCATGACGTCATTTTCCGCCCATATAGTTTTCCCGCCATTTTGAATTTTGTGAAAATCACTTAAAACGCTTCTCCTCCCTCAATTTTTGACCAATTTCTCCCAAACTTGGTAAATTGCAACTTTGGACTAAGCTTCACAGGAAACATACCCGGTTTTTAGAATTTCTTAAGCGTTTGGCCGTGGCAGCCAATCAAATTTGGCTGCGAAGACGCAAAACAGGAAGTGTGCTCATATCTCGGCCACCCTTTGGCGTATCTTAATGAAACTTGGTGGCGTTATGCAACACCCCTCCCCAAAGGGCAACAACAAATTTGGAACAAATTGGCTGCTAGGGGGCGCTATAACTAGCAAAAATGTCTTTTGGCTCATATCTCATGATGCGTTTGGGCTAGAAACAAAATTCCACTATGTCAGGAATCTGTGGCTCAAAACGAATCCATCGCACCCTATGACGTCACTTTCTGCCTTGGGGATTTTCCGCCATTTTGAATTTTGTTAAAATCAATGAAATTCTATGGCAACGCATAGAACCGTCTGATTAGAGGTTTTTAAACTTGGCACACTGATTCTAGGCTGCCTCAAGGATCTTGTCACCAAATTTCAACTCAGCACCTCAAACTCTCTAGCGCCACCAACAGGTCAAAGTCGCGGGTACATTTCTGCTTGTTACTTTTGAACCATACGTCTGATCATCAAAAGCTTAGTAGTGCTGGAATGCTTGGGTTAAAAGGAATCCAACGCACCCTGTCTCGTCATATTCCACCCAGGAGATTTTCCGCCATTTTGAATTATGTGAAAATCAATTAAAATGCTTCTCCTCCCTCAGTTTTTGACCAATTTCTCCCAAACTTGGTAGATGGCAACTAGGGACGAAGCTGCACAAGAAACATACCCGGTTTTTAGAATTTCCTAAGCGTTTGGCCGTGGCAGCCAATCAAAATTGGCTGGCAGATGCAAAACAGGAAGTGTGCTCATTTCTCGGCCAACCTTTGGCGTATCTTAACAAAACTTGGTGGCTTTATGCAACCCCCCTCCCCAAAGGGCAGCAAAAAATTTGGAACAAATTGGCTGCTAGGGGGCGCTATAACTAGGAAAAATGTCTTTTGGCTCATATCTCATGATACGTTTGGGCTAGAAACAAAATTCCACTATGTCAGGAATCCTTGCGTCAAGACGAATCCATTGCACCATATGACGTCATATTTTGACTTGAGGATTTTCCGCCATTTTGAATTTTGTTAAAATCAATGAAATTCTATGGCAACGCATAGAACCGTCTGACTAGAGGCTTTTAAACTTGGCACACTGATTCTAGGCTGCCTCAAGGATCTTCTCACCAAATTTCAACTCAGCACCTCAAACTCTCTAGCACCACCAACAGGTCAAAGTTGCAGGTACATTTCTGCTTGTTACTTTTGAACCATACGTCTCATCATCAAAATCTTAGTATGCCTCGAATGCTTGGGTCAAAAGGAATCCAACGCGCCCTGTCTCGTCATATTCCACCTAGTAGATTTTCCGCCATTTTGAATTATGTGCAAATCAATTAAAATGCTTCTCCTCCCTCAATTTTTGAACAATTTCTCCCAAACTTGGTAGATGGCAACTGGGGACGAAGCTGCATAAGAAACATATCCGGTTTTCAGACTTTCATAAGCGTTTGTCCGTGGCAGCCAATCAAAATTGGCTGGCAGATGCAAAACAGGAAGTGTGCTCATTTCTCGGCCACCCTTTGGCGTATCTTAAGAAAACTTGGTGGCATTATGCGACACCCCTCCCGAAAGGGCAGCAAAAAATTTGGAACAAATTGACTGCTAGGGGGCGCTATAACTAGGAAAAATGTCTTTTGGCTCATATCTCATGATGCGTTTTGGCTAGAAACAAAATTCCACAATGTCAGGAATCCTTGGCTCAAGCCGAATCCATTGGACTCTATGACGTCATATTCTGACTTGAGGATTTTCTGACATTTTGAATTTTGTTAACATCAATGAAATTCGATGGCACCCCATAGAACCGTATGACTAGAGGTTTACAAATTTTGCAGACTGATTCTTGGCTCCCTCAAGGGTCTTGTTACCAAATTTCAACTCAGCACCTCAAACCCTCTAGCGCCACCAACAGGTCAAAGTCGCAGTTTTGGAAGCTTACGCACACTCACTCTCTCTCTCTCACACACACACACACACACACACACACACACACACACACACACACACACTCACTCACTCTCTCTCACACACACTCACTCTCTCTCTCTCTCTCACACACACACTCACTCTCTCTATCACACACACACGCACTCACTCACACACACACACACACACACACACTCTCTCTCTCTCTCTCTGTCACACACACACACTCACTCTCTCACACACACACACACACACACACACACTCACTCTCTTACACACACTCTCTCTCACACACACTCTCTCTCACACACACTCTCACACACACACACTCACTCTCTCTCACACACACACACACACACACACACACACACTCTCTCTCTCACACACACTCTCTCCCACACACTCTCTCTCCCACACACCCTCTCTCACACACACACTCACTCTCTCTCTCCCACACATACACACTCTCACACACACACTCTCTCTCTCTCACACACACACACACACACACTCTCTCTCTCTCTCACACACACTCTCTCTCACACACACACACACACTCTCTCACACACACACTCTCTCTCTCATGCACACTCTCTCACACACACACTCTCTCTCTC
>NC_083578.1:47830871-47835871 GCF_027579695.1 Neoarius graeffei
TCGAATTTCATAAGCGTTTGGCTGTGGCAGCCAATCAAATTTGGCTGCACAGACGCGAAAGAGGATGTGTGCTCACATCTCGGCCGCCCTTTGGCAGATCTTAACGAAACTTGGTGGCATTATGACAGACACCACCAGAAAGGTCCCCAAAAAACGTGGACCAACTTGGCCGCTAGGGGGCGCTATAACTAGCAAAAATGAATTTTGGCTCATATCTCATGATGCGTTTGGGCTAAAAACAAAATTCCATGATCTCTGGAATCCTTGGTTCAAGCCGAATCCATCGCACCCTATCACGTCATATTCAGCCTTGAGGATTTTCCGCCATTTTGAATTTTGTTAAAATCAATGAAATTCTATGGCAACCCATAGAACCGTCAGACGAGAGGTTGAGAAATTTGGCACACTGATTCTAGGCTCGCTCAAGGTTCTTGTCAGCAAATTTCAACTCACCGCCTCAAACTCTCTAGCGCCACCAACAGGACAAATTTGGAAGTACATTTCTGCTTGTTACTTTTGAACCGTACGGCTGATTGTCAAAATCTTAGTATTGCTGGAATCCATCGGTCAAACCGAATCCAACCTATCCTATCTCGTCATATTGCACCTGGTAGATTTTCCGCCATTTTGAAATTTGTTAAAATCATGTAAATTGCTACTCCTCCCTCAATTTTTGACCAAATTTGCCCAGACTTGGTTGATAGCATCATTGCACCAAGCCGCACAAAATTTATCCTCAGTCTTTTGAAATTTTTAAACTGTTTGGCCGCAGCAGCCAATGAAACTCAGCTGCGAAGATGTCAAACAGGATGTGAGCTCATATCTCGGCAGCCCTTTGACATTTCTTAACCAACCTTGGTGGGATTATGCCCCACCCCTCCGCAAGCTCTCCTACCAAATTTGGTGCACATTGGCCATTAGGGGGCGCTATAACTATACAAAATATATTTTGGCTCATATGTCATTGAGCTCATATGTCAGCAGTCTTCTAGCACACACACACACACACACACACACACACACACACACCAAGTACACTTGAAGTAATTTCAGCCATCACAGTCAATCGAATTTGATGATGAAGCCGCCGAACAACAAATGACCTTGTATCTCAGTCAAACGATGGTATATCGACATGAAACTTCTTGTGTGTGCTCGTGACCATCTGTCTGGCCCAAATGCATTCTGCGAGCCTGACGACTAGGCTCATAGCTTGCTTGGCCCCCTCATTGCTGCTTGCAGCTATATTTATTATTATTATTCAGTCCACTTCCGCCTCTGCAAGTCTATGGCAGCCCATAGAACCGTCTGGTAAAAAGTTGTGAAATTTGGCACACTGATTCTAGACACTCTCAACATTCCTCTCAGCAAATTTCAGGCCTCTACCTTAAACCCTCTAGCGCCACCAACAGCTCAAAGTCGCAGGTACATTTCTGCTTGTAACTTTTGAACCGTTGGTCTGATTTTCAAAAACTTGGTATCCCTGGAATCCTTGGGCCAAGACGAATCCAATGCACCCCATGACGTCATTTTCCGCCATATACTTTTCCCGCCATTTTGAATTTTGTGAAAATCAATTAAAATGTTTCAACTCCCTCAATTTTTTACCAATTTCTCCCAAACTTGGAAGATAGCATAATTGGACTACCCTGCACAAAAGTTATACCCGGTGATTTGAATTTCACAAGCGTTTGGCCGTGGCAGCCAATCAAATTTGGCTGCGCAGACGCAAAACAGGAAGTGCACTCATATCTCGGTGGCCCTTTGGCCAATCTTGACGAAACTTGGTGGCATTATGCACAACCCCTTCCCAAAGGGCCACAACAAATTTGGACCAAATTGGACGCTAGGGGGCGCTATAACTAGGAAAAATGCCTTTTGGCTCATATCTCATGATGCGTTTTGGCTAGAAAGAAAATTCAACTATCTCTGGAATCCATGGGTCAAGACGAATCCATCGCACCCTATGACGTCATATTCTGCCTTGAGGATTTTCCGCCATTTTGAATTTTGTTAAAATCAATGAAATTCTATGGCAACGCATAGAACCATCTGACTAGAGGTTTTTAAACTTGGCAAACTGATTCTAGGCTGCCTCAAGGATCTTGTCACCAAATTTCAACTCACCACCTCAAACTCTCTAGCGCCACCAACAGGTCAAAGTTGCAGGTACATTTCTGCTTGTTACTTTTGAACCATACGTCTGATCATCAAAATCTTAGTATCGCTGGAATGCTTGTGTCACAGCGACTCCAACGCGCCCTGTCTCGTCATATTCCACCCAGTAGATTTTCCGCCATTTTGAATTATGTGAAAATCAATTAAAATGCTTCTCCTCCCTCAATTTTTGAACAATTTCTCCCAAGCTTGGTAGATGGCAACTGGGGACTAATCTGCACAAGAATCTTACCCGGTAATTAGAATTTCCTAAGCGTTTGGCTGTGGCAGCCAATCAAATTTGGCTTGCAGATGCAAAACAGGAAGTGTGCTCATTTCTCGGCCACCCTTTGGCCTATCTTAACGAAACTTGGTGGATTTATGCAGCACCCCTCCCCAAAGGGCAACAAAAAATTTGGAACAAATTGGCTGCTAGGGGGCGCTATAACTAGGAAAAATGTCTTTTGGCTCATATCTCATGATGCGTTTTGGGTAGAAACAAAATTCCACTATCTCTGGAATCCATGGGTCAAGACGAATGCATCGCACCCTATGCCGTCATATTCTGACTTGAGGATTTTCCGCCATTTTGAATTTTGTTAAAATCAAAGAAATTCGATGGCAACCCATAGAACCGTATGACTAGAGGTTTTCAAATTTGGCAGACTGATTCTAGGCACCCTCAAGGGTCTTGTGACCAAATTTCAACTCACCACCTCAAACTCTCTAGCGCCACCAACAGGTCAAATTCGCAGGTACATTTCTGGTTGTTACTTTTGAACCATACGTCTGATCGTCAAAAGCTTAGTATCTCTGGAATGCTTGGGTCAAAATGAATCCAACGCGCCCTGTTTCGTCATATTGCACCTGGTAGATTTTCCGCCATTTTGAATTATGTGAAAATCAATTAAAATGCTACTCCTCCCTCAGTTTTTGACCATTTTCTCCCAAATTTGGTCCATAGCAACGGTGGAGGAAACTGCACAAGAATCTTACACGGATTTTCGAATTTCATAAGCGTTTGGCTGTGGCAGCCAATCAAATTTGGCTGCACAGACGCGAAAGAGGATGTGTGCTCACATCTCGGCCGCCCTTTGGCAGATCTTAACGAAACTTGGTGGCATTATGCCAGACGCCACCAGAAAGGTCCCCAAAAAACGTGGACCAACTTGGCCGCTAGGGGGCGCTATAACTAGCAAAAATGAATTTTGGCTCATATCTCATGATGCGTTTGGGCTAAAAACAAAATTCCACGATCTCTGGAATCCTTGGTTCAAGCCGAATCCATCGCACCCTATCACGTCATATTCAGCCTTGAGGATTTTCCGCCATTTTGAATTTTGTTAAAATCAATGAAATTCTATGGCAACCCATAGAACCGTCAGACGAGAGGTTGAGAAATTTGGCACACTGATTCTAGGCTCGCTCAAGGTTCTTGTCAGCAAATTTCAACTCACCGCCTCAAACTCTCTAGCGCCACCAACAGGACAAAGTTGGAAGTACATTTCTGCTTGTTACTTTTGAACCGTACGGCTGATTGTCAAAATCTTAGTATTGCTGGAATCCATCGGTCAAACCGAATCCAACCTATCCTATCTCGTCATATTGCACCTGGTAGATTTTCCGCCATTTTGAAATTTGTTAAAATCATGTAAATTGCTACTCCTCCCTCAATTTTTGACCAAATTTGCCCAGACTTGGTTGATAGCATCATTGCACCAAGCCGCACAAAATTTATCCTCAGTCTTTTGAAATTTTTAAACTGTTTGGCCGCAGCAGCCAATGAAACTCAGCTGCGAAGATGTCAAACAGGATGTGAGCTCATATCTCGGCAGCCCTTTGACATTTCTTAACCAACCTTGGTGGGATTATGCCCCACCCCTCCGCAAGCTCTCCTACCAAATTTGGTGCACATTGGCCATTAGGGGGCGCTATAACTATACAAAATATATTTTGGCTCATATGTCATTGAGCTCATATGTCAGCAGTCTTCTAGCACACACACACACACACACACACATACACACCAAGTACACTTGAAGTAATTTCAGCCATCACAGTCAATCGAATTTGATGATGAAGCCGCCGAACAACAAATGACCTTGTATCTCAGTCAAACGATGGTATATCGACATGAAACTTCTTGTGTGTGCTCGTGACCATCTGTCTGGCCCAAATGCATTCTGCGAGCCTGACGACTAGGCTCATAGGCTGCTTGGCCCCCTCATTGCTGCTTGCAGCTATATTTATTATTATTATTATTATTGGGGGCCAAGCAGCAAAGCTGCGAAGGCACCCATAGTGATTCTATTGTTTCTTATTATTGGGGGCCAAGCAGCGAAGCTGCGAAGGCACCCATAGTGATTCTATTGTTTCTTATTATTATTATTATTATTATTATTATTATTATTATTATTATTCAGTCCACTTCCGCCTCTGCAAGTCTATGGCAGCCCATAGAACCGTCTGGTAAAAAGTTGTGAAATTTGGCACACTGATTCTAGACACCCTCAACATTCCTCTCAGCAAATTTCAGGCCTCTACCTCAAACCCCTTAGCGCCACCAACAGGTCAAAATCCCAGGTACATTTCTGCTTGTAACTTTTGAACCGTTGGTCTGATTTTCAAAAACTTGGTATCGCTGGAATCCTTGGGCCAATCCGAATCCAACGCACCCCATGACGTCATTTCCGCCCATATATTTTTCCCGCCATTTTGAATTTTGTGAAAATCAATTAAAATGTTTCAACTCCCTCAACTTTTTACCAATTTCTCCCAAACTTGGAAGATAGCATAATTGTACCAACCTGCACAAAAGTTATACCCGGTGATTTGAATTTCAC
>NC_083578.1:47845871-47848371 GCF_027579695.1 Neoarius graeffei
GAGGATGTGTGCTCACATCTCGGCCGCACTTTGGCAGATCTTAACGAAACTTGGTGGCATTATGCTAGACACAACCAGAAAGGTCCCCAAAAAACTTGGACCAACTTGGCCGCTAGGGGGCGCTATAACTAGCAAAAACGAATTTTGGCTCATATCTCATGATACGTTTGGGCTAGAAACAAAATTCCACTAGCTCTGGAATCCTTGGCTCAAGCCGAATCCATCGCACCCTATCACGTCATATTCACCCTTTAGGATTTTCCGCCATTTTGAATTTTGTAAAAATCAATTAAAATGCTTCTCCTCCCTCAATTTTTCACCAATTTCTCCCAAACTTGGTAGATAGCAACTTTGGACTAAGCTCCACAAGGGCATTACCTGTCCCAAGTGCATTCTGCTGGCCTTACGACTCGGCCCATATGCTGCGTGGCCCCCACATTGCTGCTTGCAGCTATATTTATTATTATTATTATTCAGTCCACTTCCGCCTCTGCAAGTCTATGGCAGCCCATAGAACCGTCTGGTAAAAAGTTGTGAAATTTGGCACACTGATTCTAGACACTCTCAACATTCCTCTCACCAAATTTCAGGCCTCTACCTCAAACCCGTTAGCGCCACCAACAGGTCAAAGTCCCAGGTACATTTCTGCTTGTAACTTTTGAACCGTTGGTCTGATTTTCAAAAACTTGGTATCCCTGGAATCCTTGGGCCAAGACGAATCCAACGCACCCCATGACGTCATTTCCCGCCCATATATTTTTCCCGCCATTTTGAATTTTGTGAAAATCAATTAAAATGTTTCAACTCCCTCAATTTTTTACCAATTTCTCCCAAACTTGGAAGATAGCATAATTGGACCAACCTGCACAAAAGTTATACCCGGTGATTTGAATTTCACAAGCGTTTGGCCGTGGCAGCCAATCAAACTTGGCTGCAAAGATGCGAAACAGGAAGTGTGCTCATTTCTCGGCCACCCTTTGGCGTATCTTAACGAAACTTGGTGCCTTTATGCAGCACCCCTCCCGAAAGGGCCCCAAAAAATTTGGAACAAATTGGCTGCTAGGGGGCGCTATAACTAGGAAAAATGTCTTTTGGCTCATATCTCATGACTCGTTTTGGCTAGAAACAAAATTCCACTATGGCAGGAATCCTTGGCTCAAGACGAATCCATCGCACCCTATGACGTCATATTCTGCCTTGAGGATTTTCCGCCATTTTGAATTTTGTTAAAATCAGTGAAATTCTATGGCAACGCATAGAACCGTCTGACTAGAGGTTTTTAAACTTGGCACACTGATTCTAGGCTCCCTCAAGGATCTTGTCACCAAATTTCAACTCAGCACCTCAAACTCTCTAGCGCCACCAACAGGTCAAAGTTGCAAGTACACTTCTGCTTGTTACTTTTGAACCATACGTCTGATCATCAAAATCTTAGTATCGCTGGAATACTTGGGTCACCACGAATCCAGGGGCCCTGTCTCGTCATATTCCACCCAGGAGATTTTCCGCCATTTTGAATTATGTGAAAATCAATTAAAATGCTTCTCCTCCCACAATTTTTGAAGAATTTCTCCCAAACTTGGTACATGGCAACTGGGGACTAAGCTGCACAAGAAACATACCCGGTTTTTAGAATTTCTTAAGCGTTTGGCCGTGGCAGCCAATCAAATTTGGCTGGCAGATGCAAGACAGGAAGTGTGCTCATTTCTCGGCGAACCTTTGGCGTATCTTAACGAAACTTGGTGGCTTTATGCAACACCCCTCCCCAAAGAGCAGCAAAAAATTTGGAACAAATTGGCTGCTAGGGGGCGCTATAACTAGGAAAAATGTCTTTTGGCTCATATCTCATGATGCGTTTTGCTTAGAAACAAAATTCCACTATGTCAGGAATCCTTGGCTCAAGCCGAATCCACCGCACCCTATGACGTCATATTCTGCCTTGAGGATTTTCCACCATTTTGAATTTTGTTAAAATCAATGAAATTCTATGGCAATGCATAGAACCGTCTGACTAGAGGTTTTTAAACTTGGCACACTGATTCTAGGCTGCCTCAAGGATCTTGTCACCAAATTTCAACTCAGCACCTCAAACTCTCTAGCGCCACCAACAGGTCAAAATTGCAGGTACATTTCTGCTTGTTACTTTTGAACCATACGTCTGATCATCAAATTCTTAGTGTGGCTGGAATGCTTGGGTCAAAAGGAATCCAATGGGCCCTGTCTCCTCATATTCCACCCAGTAGATTTTCCGCCATTTTGAATTATGTGAAAATCAATTAAAATGCTTCTCCTCCCTCAATTTTTGGAAAATTTCTCCCAAACGTGGTACATGGCAACTGGGGCCTAAGCTGCACAAGAAATATGCCCGGTTTTTAGAATTTCTTAAGCGTTTGGCCGTGGCAGCCAATCAAATTTGGCTGGCATATGCAAAACAGGAAGTTTGCTCATTTCTCGGCCACCCTTTGGCGTATCTTAACGAAACTGGGTGGCTTTATGCAGC
>NC_083578.1:47853371-47855871 GCF_027579695.1 Neoarius graeffei
ACAGACGCGAAAGAGGATGTGTGCTCACATCTCGGCCGCCCTTTGGCAGATCTTAACGAAACTTGGTGGCATTATGACAGACACCACCAGAAAGGTCCCCAAAAAACGTGGACCAACTTGGCCGCTAGGGGGCGCTATAACTAGCAAAAATGAATTTTGGCTCATATCTCATGATGCGTTTGGGCTAAAAACAAAATTCCACGATCTCTGGAATCCTTGGTTCAAGCCGAATCCATCGCACCCTATCACGTCATATTCAGCCTTGAGGATTTTCCGCCATTTTGAATTTTGTTAAAATCAATGAAATTCTATGGCAACCCATAGAACCGTCAGACGAGAGGTTGAGAAATTTGGCACACTGATTCTAGGCTCGCTCAAGGTTCTTGTCAGCAAATTTCAACTCACCGCCTCAAACTCTCTAGCGCCACCAACAGGACAAAGTTGGAAGTACATTTCTGCTTGTTACTTTTGAACCGTACGGCTGATTGTCAAAATCTTAGTATTGCTGGAATCCATCGGTCAAACCGAATCCAACCTATCCTATCTCGTCATATTGCACCTGGTAGATTTTCCGCCATTTTGAAATTTGTTAAAATCATGTAAATTGCTACTCCTCCCTCAATTTTTGACCAAATTTGCCCAGACTTGGTTGATAGCATCATTGCACCAAGCCGCACAAAATTTATCCTCAGTCTTTTGAAATTTTTAAACTGTTTGGCCGCAGCAGCCAATGAAACTCAGCTGCGAAGATGTCAAACAGGATGTGAGCTCATATCTCGGCAGCCCTTTGACATTTCTTAACCAACCTTGGTGGGATTATGCCCCACCCCTCCGCAAGCTCTCCTACCAAATTTGGTGCACATTGGCCATTAGGGGGCGCTATAACTATACAAAATATATTTTGGCTCATATGTCATTGAGCTCATATGTCAGCAGTCTTCTAGCACACACACACACACACACACACACACACATACACACCAAGTACACTTGAAGTAATTTCAGCCATCACAGTCAATCGAATTTGATGATGAAGCCGCCGAACAACAAATGACCTTGTATCTCAGTCAAACGATGGTATATCGACATGAAACTTCTTGTGTGTGCTCGTGACCATCTGTCTGGCCCAAATGCATTCTGCGAGCCTGACGACTAGGCTCATAGCCTGCTTGGCCCCCTCATTGCTGCTTGCAGCTATATTTATTATTATTATTCAGTCCACTTCCGCCTCTGCAAGTCTATGGCAGCCCATAGAACCGTCTGGTAAAAAGTTGTGAAATTTGGCAGCCTGATTCTAGACACTCTCAACATTCCTCACAGCAAATTTCAGGCCTCTACCTCAAACCCGTTAGCGCCACCAACAGGTCAAAATCCCAGGTACATTTCTGCTTGTAACTTTTGAACCGTTGGTCTGATTTTCAAAAACTTGGTATCCCTGGAATCCTTGGGCCAAGACGAATCCAACGCACCCCATGATGTCATTTCCGCCCATAGATTTTTCCCGCCATTTTGAATTTTGTGAAAATCAATTAAAATGTTTCAACTCCCTCAACTTTTTACCAATTTCTCCCAAACTTGGAAGATAGCATAATTGGACCAACCTGCACAAAAGTTATACCCGGTGATTTGAATTTCACAAGCGTTTGGCCGTGGCAGCCAATCAAATTTGGCTGCGAAGACGCGAAACAGGAAGTGTGCTCATTTCTCGGCGGCCCTTTGGCCGATCTTGACGAAACTTGGTGGGATTATGCGGTACCCCTTCTCAAAGGGCCACAAAAAAGTTGGAACAAATTGGCCGCTAGGGGGCGCTATAACTAGGAAAAATGTCTTTTGGCTCATATCTCATGATGCGTTTGGCCTAGAAACAAAATTCCACTATCTCAGGAATTCTTGGCTGAAGACGAATCCATCGCAACCTATGACGTCATATTCTGCCTTGAGGATTTTCCGCCATTTTGAATTTTGTTAAAATCAATGAAATTCTATGGCAACGCATAGAACCATCTGACTAGAGGTTTTTAAACTTGGCACACTGATTCTAGGCTGCCTCAAGGATCATGTCACCAAATTTCAACTCAACACCTCAAACTCTCTAGCGCCACCAACAGGTCAAAATCACAGGTACATTTCTGCTTGTTACTTTTGAACAATACGTCTGATCATCAAATTCTTAGTATCGCTGGGATGCATGGCTCAAAAGGAATCCAACGCGCCCTGTCTCGTCATATTCCACCCAGGAGATTTTCCGCCATTTTGAATTATGTGAAAATCAATTAAAATGCTTCTCCTCCCTCAATTTTTGAAGAATTTCTCCCAAACTTGGTAGATAGCAACTGGGGACTAAGCTGCATACAAAACTTACCCGGTTTTTAGAATTTCCTAAGCGTTTGGCCGTGGCAGCCAATCAAAATTGGAAGGCAGATGCAAAACAGGAAGTGTGCTCATTTCTCGGCCACCCTTTGGCGTATCTTAACGAAACTTGGTGGCATTATGCACCACG
>NC_083578.1:47860871-47863371 GCF_027579695.1 Neoarius graeffei
CTCCCCAAAGGGCAACAAAAAATTTGGAACAAATTGGCTGCTAGGGGGCGCTATAACTAGGAAAAATGTCTTTTGGCTCATATCTCATGATGCGTTTTGGGTAGAAACAAAATTCCACTATCTCTGGAATCCATGGGTCAAGACGAATGCATCGCACCCTATGCCGTCATATTCTGACTTGAGGATTTTCCGCCATTTTGAATTTTGTTAAAATCAAAGAAATTCGATGGCAACCCATAGAACCGTATGACTAGAGGTTTTCAAATTTGGCAGACTGATTCTAGGCACCCTCAAGGGTCTTGTGACCAAATTTCAACTCACCACCTCAAACTCTCTAGCGCCACCAACAGGTCAAATTCGCAGGTACATTTCTGGTTGTTACTTTTGAACCATACGTCTGATCATCAAAGGCTTAGTATCTCTGGAATGCTTGGGTCAAAATGAATCCAACGCGCCCTGTTTCGTCATATTGCACCTGGTAGATTTTCCGCCATTTTGAATTATGTGAAAATCAATTAAAATGCTACTCCTCCCTCAGTTTTTGACCATTTTCTCCCAAATTTGGTCCATAGCAACGGTGGAGGAAACTGCACAAGAATCCTACACGGATTTTCGAATTTCATAAGCGTTTGGCTGTGGCAGCCAATCAAATTTGGCTGCACAGACGCGAAAGAGGATGTGTGCTCACATCTCGGCCGCCCTTTGGCAGATCTTAACGAAACTTGGTGGCATTATGACAGACACCACCAGAAAGGTCCCCAAAAAACGTGGACCAACTTGGCCGCTAGGGGGCGCTATAACTAGCAAAAATGAATTTTGGCTCATATCTCATGATGCGTTTGGGCTAAAAACAAAATTCCACGATCTCTGGAATCCTTGGTTCAAGCCGAATCCATCGCACCCTATCACGTCATATTCAGCCTTGAGGATTTTCCGCCATTTTGAATTTTGTTAAAATCAATGAAATTCTATGGCAACCCATAGAACCGTCAGACGAGAGGTTGAGAAATTTGGCACACTGATTCTAGGCTCGCTCAAGGTTCTTGTCAGCAAATTTCAACTCACCGCCTCAAACTCTCTAGCGCCACCAACAGGACAAAGTTGGAAGTACATTTCTGCTTGTTACTTTTGAACCGTATGGCTGATTGTCAAAATCTTAGTATTGCTGGAATCCATCGGTCAAACCGAATCCAACCTATCCTATCTCGTCATATTGCACCTGGTAGATTTTCCGCCATTTTGAAATTTGTTAAAATCATGTAAATTGCTACTCCTCCCTCAATTTTTGACCAAATTTGCCCAGACTTGGTTGATAGCATCATTGCACCAAGCCGCACAAAATTTATCCTCAGTCTTTTGAAATTTTTAAACTGTTTGGCCGCAGCAGCCAATGAAACTCAGCTGCGAAGATGTCAAACAGGATGTGAGCTCATATCTCGGCAGCCCTTTGACATTTCTTAACCAACCTTGGTGGGATTATGCCCCACCCCTCCGCAAGCTCTCCTACCAAATTTGGTGCACATTGGCCATTAGGGGGCGCTATAACTATACAAAATATATTTTGGCTCATATGTCATTGAGCTCATATGTCAGCAGTCTTCTAGCACACACACACACACACACACACACATACACACCAAGTACACTTGAAGTAATTTCAGCCATCACAGTCAATCGAATTTGATGATGAAGCCGCCGAACAACAAATGACCTTGTATCTCAGTCAAACGATGGTATATCGACATGAAACTTCTTGTGTGTGCTCGTGACCATCTGTCTGGCCCAAATGCATTCTGCGAGCCTGACGACTAGGCTCATAGCCTGCTTGGCCCCCTCATTGCTGCTTGCAGCTATATTTATTATTATTATTATTATTATTATTCAGTCCACTTCCGCCTCTGCAAGTCTATGGCAGCCCATAGAACCGTCTGGTAAAAAGTTGTGAAATTTGGCACACTGATTCTAGACACTCTCAACATTCCTCTCACCAAATTTCAGGCCTCCACCTCAAACCCGTTAGCGCCACCAACAGGTCAAAGTCCCAGGTACATTTCTGCTTGTAACTTTTGAACCGTTGGTCTGATTTTCAAAAACTTGTATCCCTGGAATCCTTGGGCCAAGACGAATCCAACGCACCCCATGACGTCATTTCCCGCCCATATATTTTTCCCGCCATTTTGAATTTTGTGAAAATCAATTAAAATGTTTCAACTCCCTCAATTTTTTACCAATTTCTCCCAAACTTGGAAGATAGCATAATTGGACCAACCTGCACAAAAGTTATACCCGGTGATTTGAATTTCACAAGCGTTTGGCCGTGGCAGCCAATCAAACTTGGCTGCAAAGATGCGAAACAGGAAGTGTGCTCATTTCTCGGCCACCCTTTGGCGTATCTTAACGAAACTTGGTGCCTTTATGCAGCACCCCTCCCGAAAGGGCCCCAAAAAATTTGGAACAAATTGGCTGCTAGGGGGCGCTATAACTAGGAAAAATGTCTTTT
>NC_083578.1:47870871-47878371 GCF_027579695.1 Neoarius graeffei
GGCGCTATAACTATACAAAATATATTTTGGCTCATATGTCATTGAGCTCATATGTCAGCAGTCTTCTAGCACACACACACACACACAGACACACATACACACCAAGTACACTTGAAGTAATTTCAGCCATCACAGTCAATCGAATTTGATGATGAAGCCGCCGAACAACAAATGACCTTGTATCTCAGTCAAACGATGGTATATCGACATGAAACTTCTTGTGTGTGCTCGTGACCATCTGTCTGGCCCAAATGCATTCTGCGAGCCTGACGACTAGGCTCATAGCCTGCTTGGCCCCCTCATTGCTGCTTGCAGCTATATTTATTATTTATTATTATTATTATTATTATTCAGTCCACTTCCGCCTCTGCAAGTCTATGGCAGCCCATAGAACCGTCTGGTAAAAAGTTGTGAAATTTGGCACACTGATTCTAGACACTCTCAACATTCCTCTCAGCAAATTTCAGGCCTCTACCTCAAACCCTCTAGCGCCACCAACAGCTCAAATTCGCAGGTACATTTCTGCTTGTAACTTTTGAACCGTTGGTCTGATTTTCAAAAACTTGGTATCCCTGGAATCCTTGGGCCAAGACGAATCCAAGGCACCCCATGACGTCATTTTCCGCCATATACTTTTCCCGCCATTTTGAATTTTGTGAAAATCAATTAAAATGTTTCAACTCCCTCAATTTTTTACCAATTTCTCCCAAACTTGGAAGATAGCATAATTGGACTAACCTGCACAAAAGTTATACCCGGTGATTTGAATTTCACAAGCGTTTGGCCGTGGCAGCCAATCAAATTTGGCTGCGCAGACGCAAAACAGGAAGTGCACTCATATCTCGGTGGCCCTTTGGCCAATCTTGACGAAACTTGGTGGCATTATGCAAAACCCCTTCCCAAAGGGCCACAACAAATTTGGACCAAATTGGACGCTAGGGGGCGCTATAACTAGGAAAAATGCCTTTTGGCTCATATCTCATGATGCGTTTTGGCTAGAAAGAAAATTCAACTATCTCTGGAATCCATGGGTCAAGACGAATCCATCGCACCCTATGACGTCATATTCTGCCTTGAGGATTTTCCGCCATTTTGAATTTTGTTAAAATCAATGAAATTCTATGGCAACGCATAGAACCATCTGACTAGAGGTTTTTAAACTTGGCAAACTGATTCTAGGCTGCCTCAAGGATCTTGTCACCAAATTTCAACTCACCACCTCAAACTCTCTAGCGCCACCAACAGGTCAAAGTTGCAGGTACATTTCTGCTTGTTACTTTTGAACCATACGTCTGATCATCAAAATCTTAGTATCGCTGGAATGCTTGTGTCACAGCGACTCCAACGCGCCCTGTCTCGTCATATTCCACCCAGTAGATTTTCCGCCATTTTGAATTATGTGAAAATCAATTAAAATGCTTCTCCTCCCTCAATTTTTGAACAATTTCTCCCAAGCTTGGTAGATGGCAACTGGGGACTAATCTGCACAAGAATCTTACCCGGTAATTAGAATTTCCTAAGCGTTTGGCTGTGGCAGCCAATCAAATTTGGCTTGCAGATGCAAAACAGGAAGTGTGCTCATTTCTCGGCCACCCTTTGGCCTATCTTAACGAAACTTGGTGGCTTTATGCAGCACCCCTCCCCAAAGGGCAACAAAAAATTTGGAACAAATTGGCTGCTAGGGGGCGCTATAACTAGGAAAAATGTCTTTTGGCTCATATCTCATGATGCGTTTTGGGTAGAAACAAAATTCCACTATCTCTGGAATCCATGGGTCAAGACGAATGCATCGCACCCTATGCCGTCATATTCTGACTTGAGGATTTTCCGCCATTTTGAATTTTGTTAAAATCAAAGAAATTCGATGGCAACCCATAGAACCGTATGACTAGAGGTTTTCAAATTTGGCAGACTGATTCTAGGCACCCTCAAGGGTCTTGTGACCAAATTTCAACTCACCACCTCAAACTCTCTAGCGCCACCAACAGGTCAAATTCGCAGGTACATTTCTGGTTGTTACTTTTGAACCATACGTCTGATCGTCAAAAGCTTAGTATCTCTGGAATGCTTGGGTCAAAATGAATCCAACGCGCCCTGTTTCGTCATATTGCACCTGGAAGATTTTCCGCCATTTTGAATTATGTGAAAATCAATTAAAATGCTACTCCTCCCTCAGTTTTTGACCATTTTCTCCCAAATTTGGTCCATAGCAACGGTGGAGGAAACTGCACAAGAATCTTACACGGATTTTCGAATTTCATAAGCGTTTGGCTGTGGCAGCCAATCAAATTTGGCTGCACAGACGCGAAAGAGGATGTGTGCTCACATCTCGGCCGCCCTTTGGCAGATCTTAACGAAACTTGGTGGCATTATGACAGACACCACCAGAAAGGTCCCCAAAAAACGTGGACCAACTTGGCCGCTAGGGGGCGCTATAACTAGCAAAAATGAATTTTGGCTCATATCTCATGATGCGTTTGGGCTAAAAACAAAATTCCACGATCTCTGGAATCCTTGGTTCAAGCCGAATCCATCGCACCCTATCACGTCATATTCAGCCTTGAGGATTTTCCGCCATTTTGAATTTTGTTAAAATCAATGAAATTCTATGGCAACCCATAGAACCGTCAGACGAGAGGTTGAGAAATTTGGCACACTGATTCTAGGCTCGCTCAAGGTTCTTGTCAGCAAATTTCAACTCACCGCCTCAAACTCTCTAGCGCCACCAACAGGACAAAGTTGGAAGTACATTTCTGCTTGTTACTTTTGAACCGTACGGCTGATTGTCAAAATCTTAGTATTGCTGGAATCCATCGGTCAAACCGAATCCAACCTATCCTATCTCGTCATATTGCACCTGGTAGATTTTCCGCCATTTTGAAATTTGTTAAAATCATGTAAATTGCTACTCCTCCCTCAATTTTTGACCAAATTTGCCCAGACTTGGTTGATAGCATCATTGCACCAAGCCGCACAAAATTTATCCTCAGTCTTTTGAAATTTTTAAACTGTTTGGCCGCAGCAGCCAATGAAACTCAGCTGCGAAGATGTCAAACAGGATGTGAGCTCATATCTCGGCAGCCCTTTGACATTTCTTAACCAACCTTGGTGGGATTATGCCCCACCCCTCCGCAAGCTCTCCTACCAAATTTGGTGCACATTGGCCATTAGGGGGCGCTATAACTATACAAAATATATTTTGGCTCATATGTCATTGAGCTCATATGTCAGCAGTCTTCTAGCACACACACACACACACACACACACACACACACACACACACCAAGTACACTTGAAGTAATTTCAGCCATCACAGTCAATCGAATTTGATGATGAAGCCGCCGAACAACAAATGACCTTGTATCTCAGTCAAACGATGGTATATCGACATGAAACTTCTTGTGTGTGCTCGTGACCATCTGTCTGGCCCAAATGCATTCTGCGAGCCTGACGACTAGGCTCATAGGCTGCTTGGCCCCCTCATTGCTGCTTGCAGCTATATTTATTATTATTATTATTATTATTATTGGGGGCCAAGCAGCGAAGCTGCGAAGGCACCCATAGTGATTCTATTGTTTCTTATTATTATTATTATTATTATTATTATTATTATTATTATTATTATTATTCAGTCCACTTCCGCCTCTGCAAGTCTATGGCAGCCCATAGAACCGTCTGGTAAAAAGTTGTGAAATTTGGCACACTGATTCTAGACACTCTCAACATTCCTCTCAGCAAATTTCAGGCCTCTACCTCAAACCCTCTAGCGCCACCAACAGCTCAAATTCGCAGGTACATTTCTGCTTGTAACTTTTGAACCGTTGGTCTGATTTTCAAAAACTTGGTATCCCTGGAATCCTTGGGCCAAGACGAATCCAATGCACCCCATGACGTCATTTTCCGCCATATACTTTTCCCGCCATTTTGAATTTTGTGAAAATCAATTAAAATGTTTCAACTCCCTCAATTTTTTACCAATTTCTCCCAAACTTGGAAGATAGCATAATTGGACTAACCTGCACAAAAGTTATACCCGGTGATTTGAATTTCACAAGCGTTTGGCCGTGGCAGCCAATCAAATTTGGCTGCGCAGACGCAAAACAGGAAGTGCACTCATATCTCGGTGGCCCTTTGGCCAATCTTGACGAAACTTGGTGGCATTATGCAAAACCCCTGCCCAAAGGGCCACAACAAATTTGGACCAAATTGGACGCTAGGGGGCGCTATAACTAGGAAAAATGCCTTTTGGCTCATATCTCATGATGCGTTTTGGCTAGAAAGAAAATTCAACTATCTCTGGAATCCATGCGTCAAGACGAATCCATCGCACCCTATGACGTCATATTCTGCCTTGAGGATTTTCCGCCATTTTGAATTTTGTTAAAATCAATGAAATTCTATGGCAACGCATAGAACCATCTGACTAGAGGTTTTTAAACTTGGCAAACTGATTCTAGGCTGCCTCAAGGATCTTGTCACCAAATTTCAACTCACCACCTCAAACTCTCTAGCGCCACCAACAGGTCAAAGTTGCAGGTACATTTCTGCTTGTTACTTTTGAACCATACGTCTGATCATCAAAATCTTAGTATCGCTGGAATGCTTGTGTCACAGCGACTCCAACGCGCCCTGTCTCGTCATATTCCACCCAGTAGATTTTCCGCCATTTTGAATTATGTGAAAATCAATTAAAATGCTTCTCCTCCCTCAATTTTTGAACAATTTCTCCCAAGCTTGGTAGATGGCAACTGGGGACTAATCTGCACAAGAATCTTACCCAGTAATTAGAATTTCCTAAGCGTTTGGCTGTGGCAGCCAATCAAATTTGGCTTGCAGATGCAAAACAGGAAGTGTGCTCATTTCTCGGCCACCCTTTGGCCTATCTTAACGAAACTTGGTGGCTTTATGCAGCACCCCTCCCCAAAGGGCAACAAAAAATTTGGAACAAATTGGCTGCTAGGGGGCGCTATAACTAGGAAAAATGTCTTTTGGCTCATATCTCATGATGCGTTTTGGGTAGAAACAAAATTCCACTATCTCTGGAATCCATGGGTCAAGACGAATGCATCGCACCCTATGCCGTCATATTCTGACTTGAGGATTTTCCGCCATTTTGAATTTTGTTAAAATCAAAGAAATTCGATGGCAACCCATAGAACCGTATGACTAGAGGTTTTCAAATTTGGCAGACTGATTCTAGGCACCCTCAAGGGTCTTGTGACCAAATTTCAACTCACCACCTCAAACTCTCTAGCGCCACCAACAGGTCAAATTCGCAGGTACATTTCTGGTTGTTACTTTTGAACCATACGTCTGATCATCAAAGGCTTAGTATCTCTGGAATGCTTGGGTCAAAATGAATCCAACGCGCCCTGTTTCGTCATATTGCACCTGGTAGATTTTCCGCCATTTTGAATTATGTGAAAATCAATTAAAATGCTACTCCTCCCTCAGTTTTTGACCATTTTCTCCCAAATTTGGTCCATAGCAACGGTGGAGGAAACTGCACAAGAATCCTACACGGATTTTCGAATTTCATAAGCGTTTGGCTGTGGCAGCCAATCAAATTTGGCTGCACAGACGCGAAAGAGGATGTGTGCTCACATCTCGGCCGCCCTTTGGCAGATCTTAACGAAACTTGGTGGCATTATGACAGACACCACCAGAAAGGTCCCCAAAAAACGTGGACCAACTTGGCCGCTAGGGGGCGCTATAACTAGCAAAAATGAATTTTGGCTCATATCTCATGATGCGTTTGGGCTAAAAACAAAATTCCACGATCTCTGGAATCCTTGGTTCAAGCCGAATCCATCGCACCCTATCACGTCATATTCAGCCTTGAGGATTTTCCGCCATTTTGAATTTTGTTAAAATCAATGAAATTCTATGGCAACCCATAGAACCGTCAGACGAGAGGTTGAGAAATTTGGCACACTGATTCTAGGCTCGCTCAAGGTTCTTGTCAGCAAATTTCAACTCACCGCCTCAAACTCTCTAGCGCCACCAACAGGACAAAGTTGGAAGTACATTTCTGCTTGTTACTTTTGAACCGTATGGCTGATTGTCAAAATCTTAGTATTGCTGGAATCCATCGGTCAAACCGAATCCAACCTATCCTATCTCGTCATATTGCACCTGGTAGATTTTCCGCCATTTTGAAATTTGTTAAAATCATGTAAATTGCTACTCCTCCCTCAATTTTTGACCAAATTTGCCCAGACTTGGTTGATAGCATCATTGCACCAAGCCGCACAAAATTTATCCTCAGTCTTTTGAAATTTTTAAACTGTTTGGCCGCAGCAGCCAATGAAACTCAGCTGCGAAGATGTCAAACAGGATGTGAGCTCATATCTCGGCAGCCCTTTGACATTTCTTAACCAACCTTGGTGGGATTATGCCCCACCCCTCCGCAAGCTCTCCTACCAAATTTGGTGCACATTGGCCATTAGGGGGCGCTATAACTATACAAAATATATTTTGGCTCATATGTCATTGAGCTCATATGTCAGCAGTCTTCTAGCACACACACACACACACACACACACATACACACCAAGTACACTTGAAGTAATTTCAGCCATCACAGTCAATCGAATTTGATGATGAAGCCGCCGAACAACAAATGACCTTGTATCTCAGTCAAACGATGGTATATCGACATGAAACTTCTTGTGTGTGCTCGTGACCATCTGTCTGGCCCAAATGCATTCTGCGAGCCTGACGACTAGGCTCATAGCCTGCTTGGCCCCCTCATTGCTGCTTGCAGCTATATTTATTATTATTATTATTATTATTATTCAGTCCACTTCCGCCTCTGCAAGTCTATGGCAGCCCATAGAACCGTCTGGTAAAAAGTTGTGAAATTTGGCACACTGATTCTAGACACTCTCAACATTCCTCTCACCAAATTTCAGGCCTCCACCTCAAACCCGTTAGCGCCACCAACAGGTCAAAGTCCCAGGTACATTTCTGCTTGTAACTTTTGAACCGTTGGTCTGATTTTCAAAAACTTGTATCCCTGGAATCCTTGGGCCAAGACGAATCCAACGCACCCCATGACGTCATTTCCCGCCCATATATTTTTCCCGCCATTTTGAATTTTGTGAAAATCAATTAAAATGTTTCAACTCCCTCAATTTTTTACCAATTTCTCCCAAACTTGGAAGATAGCATAATTGGACCAACCTGCACAAAAGTTATACCCGGTGATTTGAATTTCACAAGCGTTTGGCCGTGGCAGCCAATCAAACTTGGCTGCAAAGATGCGAAACAGGAAGTGTGCTCATTTCTCGGCCACCCTTTGGCGTATCTTAACGAAACTTGGTGCCTTTATGCAGCACCCCTCCCGAAAGGGCCCCAAAAAATTTGGAACAAATTGGCTGCTAGGGGGCGCTATAACTAGGAAAAATGTCTTTTGGCTCATATCTCATGACTCGTTTTGGCTAGAAACAAAATTCCACTATGGCAGGAATCCTTGGCTCAAGACGAATCCATCGCACC
>NC_083578.1:47885871-47888371 GCF_027579695.1 Neoarius graeffei
ATTATTGGGGGCCAAGCAGCAAAGCTGCGAAGGCACCCATAGTGATTCTATTGTTTCTTATTATTATTATTATTATTATTCAGTCCACTTCCGCCTCTGCAAGTCTATGGCAGCCCATAGAACCGTCTGGTAAAAAGTTGTGAAATTTGGCACACTGATTCTAGACACTCTCAACATTCCTCTCACCAAATTTCAGGCCTCTACCTCAAACCCGTTAGCGCCACCAACAGGTCAAAGTCCCAGGTACATTTCTGCTTGTAACTTTTGAACCGTTGGTCTGATTTTCAAAAACTTGGTATCCCTGGAATCCTTGGGCCAAGACGAATCCAACGCACCCCATGACGTCATTTGCCGCCCATATATTTTTCCCGCCATTTTGAATTTTGTGAAAATCAATTAAAATGTTTCAACTCCCTCAATTTTTTACCAATTTCTCCCAAACTTGGAAGATAGCATAATTGGACCAACCTGCACAAAAGTTATACCCGGTGATTTGAATTTCACAAGCGTTTGGCCGTGGCAGCCAATCAAACTTGGCTGCAAAGATGCGAAACAGGAAGTGTGCTCATTTCTCGGCCACCCTTTGGCGTATCTTAACGAAACTTGGTGCCTTTATGCAGCACCCCTCCCGAAAGGGCCCCAAAAAATTTGGAACAAATTGGCTGCTAGGGGGCGCTATAACTAGGAAAAATGTCTTTTGGCTCATATCTCATGACTCGTTTTGGCTAGAAACAAAATTCCACTATGGCAGGAATCCTTGGCTCAAGACGAATCCATCGCACCCTATGACGTCATATTCTGCCTTGAGGATTTTCCGCCATTTTGAATTTTGTTAAAATCAGTGAAATTCTATGGCAACGCATAGAACCGTCTGACTAGAGGTTTTTAAACTTGGCACACTGATTCTAGGCTCCCTCAAGGATCTTGTCACCAAATTTCAACTCAGCACCTCAAACTCTCTAGTGCCACCAACAGGTCAAAGTTGCAAGTACACTTCTGCTTGTTACTTTTGAACCATACGTCTGATCATCAAAATCTTAGTATCGCTGGAATACTTGGGTCACCACGAATCCAGGGGCCCTGTCTCGTCATATTCCACCCAGTAGATTTTCCGCCATTTTGAATTATGTGAAAATCAATTAAAATGCTTCTCCTCCCACAATTTTTGAAGAATTTCTCCCAAACTTGGTACATGGCAACTGGGGACTAAGCTGCACAAGAAACATACCCGGTTTTTAGAATTTCTTAAGCGTTTGGCCGTGGCAGCCAATCAAATTTGGCTGGCAGATGCAAGACAGGAAGTGTGCTCATTTCTCGGCGAACCTTTGGCGTATCTTAACGAAACTTGGTGGCTTTATGCAACACCCCTCCCCAAAGGGCAGCAAAAAATTTGGAACAAATTGGCTGCTAGGGGGCGCTATAACTAGGAAAAATGTCTTTTGGCTCATATCTCATGATGCGTTTTGCCTAGAAACAAAATTCCACTATGTCAGGAATCCTTGGCTCAAGCCGAATCCACCGCACCCTATGACGTCATATTCTGCCTTGAGGATTTTCCACCATTTTGAATTTTGTTAAAATCAATGAAATTCTATGGCAATGCATAGAACCGTCTGACTAGAGGTTTTTAAACTTGGCACACTGATTCTAGGCTGCCTCAAGGATCTTGTCACCAAATTTCAACTCAGCACCTCAAACTCTCTAGCACCACCAACAGGTCAAAATTGCAGGTACATTTCTGCTTGTTACTTTTGAACCATACGTCTGATCATCAAATTCTTAGTGTGGCTGGAATGCTTGGGTCAAAAGGAATCCAATGGGCCCTGTCTCCTCATATTCCACCCAGTAGATTTTCCGCCATTTTGAATTATGTGAAAATCAATTAAAATGCTTCTCCTCCCTCAATTTTTGGAAAATTTCTCCCAAACGTGGTACATGGCAACTGGGGCCTAAGCTGCACAAGAAATATGCCCGGTTTTTAGAATTTCTTAAGCGTTTGGCCGTGGCAGCCAATCAAATTTGGCTGGCATATGCAAAACAGGAAGTTTGCTCATTTCTCGGCCACCCTTTGGCGTATCTTAACGAAACTGGGTGGCTTTATGCAGCACCCCTCCCCAAAGGGCAGCAAAAAATTTGGACCAAATTGGCTGCTAGGGGGCGCTATAACTAGGAAAAATGTCTTTAGGCTCATATCTCATGATGCGTTTTGGCTAGAAACAAAATTCCACTATGTCAGGAATCCTTGGCTCAAGACGAACTCATCGCACCCTATGACGTCATATTCTGCCTTGAGGATTTTCCACCATTTTGAATTTTGTTAAAATCAATGAAATTCTATGGCAATGCATAGAACCGTCTGACTAGAGGTTTTTAAACTTGGCACACTGATTCTAGGCTGCCTCAAGGATCTTGTCACCAAATTTCAACTCAGCACCACAAACTCTCTAGCGCCACCAACAGGTCAAAATTGCAGGTACATTTCTGCTTGTTACTTTTGAAC
>NC_083578.1:47895871-47910871 GCF_027579695.1 Neoarius graeffei
GGGGGCGCTATAACTAGGAAAAATTACTTTTGGCTCATATCTCATGATCTGTTTGGGCTAGAAACAAAATTCCACTATCTCTGGAATCCTTGGCTCAAGCCGAATCCATCGCAGCCTATGATGTCATATTTAGCCTTTACGATTTTCCGCCATTTTGAATTTTGAAAAAATCAATTAAAATGCTTGTCCTCCCTCAATTTTTCACCAATTTCTCCCAAACTTGGTAGATAGCAACTTTGGACTAAGCTGCACAAGGGCATTACCTGGCCCAAGTGCATTCTGCTGGCCTTCCGACTAGGCTCATATGTTGCTTGGCCCCCACATTGCTGCTTGCAGCTATATTTATTATTATTATTATTATTATTATTATTATTATTCAGTCCACTTCCGCCTCTGCAAGTCTATGGCAGCCCATAGAACCGTCTGGTAAAAAGTTGTGAAATTTGGCACACTGATTCTAGACACTCTCAACATTCCTCTCACCAAATTTCAGGCCTCTACCTCAAACCCGTTAGCGCCACCAACAGGTCAAAGTCCCAGGTACATTTCTGCTTGTAACTTTTGAACCGTTGGTCTGATTTTCAAAAACTTGGTATTGCTGGAATCCTTGGGCCAAGACGAATCCAAAGCACCCCATGACGTCATTTCCCGCCCATATATTTTTCCCGCCATTTTGAATTTTGTGAAAATCAATTAAAATGTTTCAACTCCCTCAATTTTTTACCAATTTCTCCCAATCTTGGAAGATAGCATAATTGGACCAACCTGCACAAAAGTTATACCCGGTGATTTGAATTTCACAAGCGTTTGGCCGTGGCAGCCAATCAAACTTGGCTGCAAAGATGCGAAACAGGAAGTGTGCTCATTTCTCGGCCACCCTTTGGCGTATCTTAACGAAACTTGGTGCCTTTATGCAGCACCCCTCCCGAAAGGGCCCCAAAAAATTTGGAACAAATTGGCTGCTAGGGGGCGCTATAACTAGGAAAAATGTCTTTTGGCTCATATCTCATGACTCGTTTTGGCTAGAAACAAAATTCCACTATGGCAGGAATCCTTGGCTCAACACGAATCCATCGCACCCTATGACGTCATATTCTGCCTTGAGGATTTTCCGCCATTTTGAATTTTGTTAAAATCAGTGAAATTCTATGGCAACGCATAGAACCGTCTGACTAGAGGTTTTTAAACTTGGCACACTGATTCTAGGCTCCCTCAAGGATCTTGTCACCAAATTTCAACTCAGCACCTCAAACTCTCTAGCGCCACCAACAGGTCAAAGTTGCAAGTACACTTCTGCTTGTTACTTTTGAACCATACGTCTGATCATCAAAATCTTAGTATCGCTGGAATCCTTGGGTCACCACGAATGCAGGGGCCCTGTCTCGTCATATTCCACCCAGGAGATTTTCCGCCATTTTGAATTATGTGAAAATCAATTAAAATGCTTCTCCTCCCACAATTTTTGAAGAATTTCTCCCAAACTTGGTACATGGCAACTGGGGACTAAGCTGCACAAGAAACATACCCGGTTTTTAGAATTTCTTAAGCGTTTGGCCGTGGCAGCCAATCAAATTTGGCTGGCAGATGCAAGACAGGAAGTGTGCTCATTTCTCGGCGAACCTTTGGCGTATCTTAACGAAACTTGGTGGCTTTATGCAACACCCCTCCCCAAAGGGCAGCAAAAAATTTGGAGCAAATTGGCTGCTAGGGGGCGCTATAACTAGGAAAAATGTCTTTTGGCTCATATCTCATGATGCGTTTTGCCTAGAAACAAAATTCCACTATCTCAGGAATCCTTGGCTCAAGCCGAATCCACCGCACCCTATGACGTCATATTCTGCCTTGAGGATTTTCCACCATTTTGAATTTTGTTAAAATCAATGAAATTCTATGGCAATGCATAGAACCGTCTGACTAGAGGTTTTTAAACTTGGCACACTGATTCTAGGCTCCCTCAAGGATCTTGTCACCAAATTTCAACTCAGCACCTCAAACTCTCTAGCGCCACCAACAGGTCAAAATTGCAGGTACATTTCTGCTTGTTACTTTTGAACCATACGTCTGATCATCAAATTCTTAGTGTGGCTGGAATGCTTGGGTCAAAAGGAATCCAATGGGCCCTGTCTCCTCATATTCCACCCAGTAGATTTTCCGCCATTTTGAATTATGTGAAAATCAATTAAAATGCTTCTCCTCCCTCAATTTTTGGAAAATTTCTCCCAAACGTGGTACATGGCAACTGGGGCCTAAGCTGCACAAGAAATATGCCCGGTTTTTAGAATTTCTTAAGCGTTTGGCCGTGGCAGCCAATCAAATTTGGCTGGCATATGCAAAACAGGAAGTTTGCTCATTTCTCAGCCACCCTTTGGCGTATCTTAACGAAACTGGGTGGCTTTATGCAGCACCCCTCCCCAAAGGGCAGCAAAAAAATTGGAACAAATTGGCTGCTAGGGGGCGCTATAACTAGGAAAAATGTCTTTAGGCTCATATCTCATGATGCGTTTTGGCTAGAAACAAAATTCCACTATGTCAGGAATCCTTGGCTCAAGACGAACTCATCGCACCCTATGACGTCATATTCTGCCTTGAGGATTTTCCGCCATTTTGAATTTTGTTAAAATCAATGAAATTCAATGGCAACGCATAGAACCGTCTGACTAGAGGTTTTTAAACTTGGCATACTGATTCTAGGCTGCCTCAAGGATCTTGTCACCAAATTTCAACTCAGCACCTCAAAAACTCTAGCGCCACCAACAGGTCAAAGTCGCAGGTACATTTCTGCTTGTTACTTTTGAAACATTCGTCTGATCATCAAAATCTTAGTATCGCTAGAATGCTTGGGTCACAAGGAATCCAACGCGCCCTGTCTCGTCATATTCTACCCAGTAGATTTTCCGGCATTTTGAATTATGTGAAAATCAATTAAAATGCTTCTCCTCCCTCAGTTTTTGACCAATTTCTCCCAAACTTGGTAGATAGCAACTCTGGAGGAGCCTACACAAGTATCTTACACGGATTTTTGAATTTCATAAACGTTTGGCCGTGGCAACCAATCAAATTTGGCTGAGCATATGCGAACCAGGAAGTGTGCTCATATCTCGGCCGCCCTTTGGCGTATCTAAATGAAACTTGGTGGCATTGTGCAAGACCTCTCCAAAAAGGGCCCCAACAAATTTGGAACACATTGGCGGCAAGGGGGCGCTATAACAAGGAAAAATGTCTTTTTGCTCATATCTCATGATGCGTTTTGGGTAGAAACAAAATTCCACTATCGCTGGAATCCTTGGGTCAAGCCGAATCCATCACAACCTATGAGGTCATATTCAGACTTGAGGATTTTCCGCCATTTTGAATTTCGTGAAAATCAATTAAAATGCTTCTCCTACCTCAATTTTTGACCAATTTCTCCCAAACTTGGTACATCGCAACTTTGCACTAGGCTGCACAAGGGCATTACATGACGCAAATGCCTTCTACTGGCCTGACATCTCGTCTCATATACTGCTTGGCCCCCACATTGCTGCTTGCAGCTATATTTATTATTGGGGGCCAAGCAGCGAAGCTGCGAAGGCACCCATAGTGATTCTATTGTTTCTTATTATTATTATTATTATTATTATTATTATTATTATTATTATTATTATTATTCAGTCCACTTCCGCCTCTGCAAGTCTATGGCAGCCCATAGAACCGTCTGGTAAAAAGTTTTGAAATTTGGCACACTGATTCTAGACAGTCTCAACATTCCTCTCAGCAAATTTCAGGCCTCTATCTCAAAGCCTCTAGCGCCACCAACAGGTCAAAGTTGCAGGTACATTTCTGCTTGTAACTTTTGAACCGTTGGTCTGATTTTCAAAACCTTGGTATCCCTGGAATCCTTGGGCCAAGACGAATCCAACGCACCCCATGACGTCATTTACCGCCCATATACTTTTCCCGCCATTTTGAATTTTGTGAAAATCAATTAAAATGTTTCAACTCCCTCAATTTTTTACCAATTTCTCCCAAACTTGGAAGATAGCATAATTGGACCAACCTGCACAAAAGTTATACCCGGTGATTTGAATTTCATAAGCGTTTGGCCGTGGCAGCCAATCAAATTTGGCTGCGCAGATGCAAAACAGGAAGTGCACTCATATCTCGGTGGCCCTTTGGCCACTCTTGACGAAACTTGGTGGCATTATGCGAAACCCCTTCCCAAAGGGCCACAAAAAATTTGGCCCAAATTGGACGCTAGGGGGCGCTATAACTAGGAAAAATGTCTTTTGGCTCATATCTCATGATGCGTTTTGGCTAGAAAGAAAATTCAACTATATCTGGAATCCATGGGTCAAGACGAATCCATCGCATCCTATGACGTCATATTCTGCCTTGAGGATTTTCCGCCATTTTGAATTTTGTTAAAATCAATGAAATTCTATGGCAACACATAGAACCATCTGACTAGAGGTTTTTAAACTTGGCCCACTGATTCTAGGCTGCCTCAAGGATCTTGTCACCAAATTTCAACTCAGCACCTCAAAGTCTCTAGCGCCACCAACAGGTCAAAGTCGCAGGTACATTTCTGCTTGTTACTTTTGAACCATACGTCTGATCATCAAAATCTTAGTATCGCTGGAATGATTGGGTCAGACCGACTACAACGCACCCTGTCTCGTCATATCACACCAAGTAGATTTTCCGCCATTTTTAATTATGTGAAAATCAATTAAAATGCTTCTCCTCCCTCAATTTTTGAACAATTTCTCCCAAACTTGGTAGATGGCAACTGGGGACTAATCTGCACAAGAAACTTACCCGGTAATTAGAATTTCCTAAGCGTTTGGCTGTGGCAGCCAATCAAATTTGACTTGCAGATGCAAAACAGGAAGTGTGCTCATTTCTCGGCCACCCTTTGGCCTATCTTAACAAAACTTGGTGGCCTTATGCAGCACCCCTCCCCAAAGGGCAGCAAAAAATTTGGAACAAATTGGCTGCTAGGGGGCGCTATAACTAGGAAAAATGTCTTTTGGCTCATATCTCATGATGCGTTTTGGGTAGAAACAAAATTCTACTATCTCTGGAATCCATGGGTCAAGACGAATGCATCGCACCCTATGCCGTCATATTCTGCCTTGAGGATTTTCCGCCATTTGAAATTTGTTAAAATCAATGAAATTAGATGGCAACCCATAGAACCGTATGACTAGAGGTTTTCAAATTTTTCAGACTGATTCTAGGCTGCCTCAAGGGTCTTGTCACCAAATTTCAACTCAGCACCTCAAACTCTCTAGCGCCACCAACAGGTCAAAATTGCAGGTACATTTCTGCTTGTTACTTTTGAACCATATGTCTGATCATCAAATTCTTAGTGTGGCTGGAATGGTTGGGTCAAAAGGAATCCAATGGGCCCTGTCTCCTCATATTCCACCCAGTAGATTTTCCGCCATTTTGAATTATGTGAAAATCAATTAAAATGCTTCTCCTCCCTCAATTTTTGGAAAATTTCTCCCAAACGTGGTACATGGCAACTGGGGCCTAAGCTGCACAAGAAATATGCCCGGTTTTTAGAATTTCTTAAGCGTTTGGCTGTGGCAGCCAATCAAATTTGGCTGGCATATGCAAAACAGGAAGTTTGCTCATTTCTCAGCCACCCTTTGGCGTATCTTAACGAAACTGGGTGGCTTTATGCAGCACCCCTCCCCAAAGGGCAGCAAAAAAATTGGAACAAATTGGCTGCTAGGGGGCGCTATAACTAGGAAAAATGTCTTTAGGCTCATATCTCATGATGTGTTTTGGCTAGAAACAAAATTCCACTATGTCAGGAATCCTTGGCTCAAGACGAACTCATCGCACCCTATGACGTCATATTCTGCCTTGAGGATTTTCCGCCATTTTGAATTTTGTTAAAATCAATGAAATTCAATGGCAACGCATAGAACCGTCTGACTAGAGGTTTTTAAACTTGGCATACTGATTCTAGGCTGCCTCAAGGATCTTGTCACCAAATTTCAACTCAGCACCTCAAAAACTCTAGCGCCACCAACAGGTCAAAGTCGCAGGTACATTTCTGCTTGTTACTTTTGAAACATTCGTCTGATCATCAAAATCTTAGTATCTCTAGAATGCTTGGGTCACAAGGAATCCAACGCGCCCTGTCTCTTCATATTCTACCCAGTAGATTTTCCGGCATTTTGAATTATGTGAAAATGAATTAAAATGCTTCTCCTCCCTCAGTTTTTGACCAATTTCTCCCAAACTTGGTAGATAGCAACTCTGGAGGAGCCTACACAAGGATCTTACAAGGATTTTTGAATTTCATAAACGTTTGGCCGTGGCAACCAATCAAATTTGGCTGAGCATATGCGAACCAGGAAGTGTGCTCATATCTCGGCCGCCCTTTGGCGTATCTAAATGAAACTTGGTGGCATTGTGCAAGACCTCTCCAAAAAGGGCCCCAACAAATTTGGAACACATTGGCGGCAAGGGGGCGCTATAACAAGGAAAAATGTCTTTTTGCTCATATCTCATGATGCGTTTTGGGTAGAAACAAAATTCCACTATCGCTGGAATCCTTGGGTCAAGCCGAATCCATCACAACCCATGAGGTCATATTCAGACTTGAGGATTTTCCGCCATTTTGAATTTCGTGAAAATCAATTAAAATGCTTCTCCTATCTCAATTTTTGACCAATTTCTCCCAAACTTGGTACATCGCAACTTTGCACTAGGCTGCACAAGGGCATTACATGGCGCAAATGCCTTCTACTGGCCTGACATCTCGTCTCATATGCTGCTTGGCCCCCACATTGCTGCTTGCAGCTATATTTATTATTATTATTCAGTCCACTTCCGCCTCTGCAAGTCTATGGCAGCCCATAGAACCGTCTGGTAAAAAGTTGTGAAATTTGGCACACTGATTCTAGACACTCTCAACATTCGTCTCACCAAATTTCAGGCCTCTTCCTCAAACCCGTTAGCGCCACCAACAGGTCAAATTCCCAGGTACATTTCTGCTTGTAACTTTTGAACCGTTGGTCTGATTTTCAAAAACTTGGTATCCCTGGAATCCTTGGGCCAAGACGAATCCAACGCACCCCATGACGTCATTTCCCGCCCATATATTTTTCCCGCCATTTTGAATTTTGTGAAAATCAATTAAAATGTTTCAACTCCCTCAATTTTTTACCAATTTCTCCCAAACTTGGAAGATAGCATAATTGGACCAACCTGCACAAAAGTTATACCCGGTGATTTGAATTTCACAAGCGTTTGGCCGTGGCAGCCAATCAAACTTGGCTGCAAAGATGCGAAACAGGAAGTGTGCTCATTTCTCGGACACCCTTTGGCGTATCTTAATGAAACTTGGTGCCTTTATGCAGCACCCCTCCCGAAAGGGCCCCAAAAAATTTGGAACAAATTGGCTGCTAGGGGGCGCTATAACTAGGAAAAATGTCTTTTGGCTCATATCTCATGACTCGTTTTGGCTAGAAACAAAATTCCACTATGTCAGGAATCCTTGGCTCAAGACGAATCCACCGCACCCTATGACGTCATATTCTGCCTTGGGGATTTTCCGCCATTTTGAATTTTGTTAAAATCAATGAAATTCTATGGCAACGCATAGAGCCGTCTGATTAGAGGTTTTTAAACTTGGCACACTGATTCTAGGCTGCCTCAAGGATCTTGTCACCAAATTTCAACTCAGCACCTCAAACTCTCTAGCGCCACCAGGTCAAAGTCGAAGGGTACATTTCTGCTTGTTACTTTTGAACCATACGTCTGATCATCAAAATCTTAGTAGTGCTGGAATGCTTGGGTCAAAAGGAATCCAACGCACCCTGTCTCGTCATATTCCACCCAGTAGATTTTCCGCCATTTTGAATTATGTGAAAATCAATTAAAATGCTTCTCCTCCCTCAATTTTGGGAAAATTTCTCCCAAACTTGGTACATGGCAACTGGGGCCGAAGCTGCACAAGAAACATACCCGGTTTTCAGAATTTCTTAAGCGTTTGGCCGGGGCAGCCAATCAAATTTGGCTGGCATATGCAATACAGGAAGTGTGCTCATTTCTCGGCCACCCTTTGGCATATCTTAACGAAACTGGGTGGCTTTATGCAGCACCCCTCCCCAAAGGGCAGCAAAAAATTTGGAACAAATTGGCTGCTAGGGGGCGCTATAACTAGGAAAAATGTCTTTAGGCTCATATCTCATGACTCGTTTTGGCTAGAAACAAAATTCCACTATGTCAGGAATCCTTGGCTCAAGACGAACTCATCGCACCCTATGACATCATATTCTGCCTTGAGGATTTTCCGCCATTTTGAATTTTGTTAAAATCAATGAAATTCAATGGCAACGCATAGAACCGTCTGACGAGAGGTTTTTAAACTTGGCACACTGATTCTAGGCTGCCTCAAGGATCTTGTCACCAAATTTCAACTCAGCACCTCAAAAACTCTAGCGCCACCAACAGGTCAAAGTCGCAGGTACATTTCTGCTTGTTACTTTTGAAACATACATCTGATCATCAAAATCTTAGTATCTCTAGAATGCTTGGGTCACAAGGAATCCAAGGCGCCCTGTGTCGTCATATTCTACGCAGTAGATTTTCCGGCATTTTGAATTATGTGTAAATCAATTAAAATGCTTCTCCTCCCTAAGTTTTTGAACAATTTCTCCCAAACTTGGTAGATAGCAACTCTGTACGAGCCTGCACAAGTACCTTACACAGATTTTTGAATTTCATAAACGTTTGGCCGTGGCAGCCAATCAAATTTGGCAGAGCATATGCGAACCAGGAAGTGTGCTCATATCTCGGCCGCCCTTTGGCGTATCTAAATGAAACTTGGTGGCATTATGCAAGACCTCTCCAAAAAGGGCCGCAACAAATTTGGAACACATTGGCGGCAAGGGGGCGCTATAACAAGGAAAAATGTCTTTTTGCTCATATCTCATGATGCATTTTGGGTAGAAACAAAATTCCACTATCGCTGGAATCCTTGGGTCAAGCCGAATCCATCACAACCTATGACGTCATATTCAGACTTGAGGATTTTCCGCCATTTTGAATTTCGTGAAAATCAATTAAAATGCTTCTCCTACCTCAATTTTTGACCAATTTCTCCCAAACTTGGTACATAGCAACTTTGCACTAGGCTGCACAAGGGCATTACATGGCGCAAATGCCTTCTACTGGCCTGACATCTCGTCTCATATGCTGCTTGGCCCCCACATTGCTGCTTGCAGCTATATTTATTATTGGGGGCCAAGCAGCGAAGCTGCGAAGGCACCCATAGTGATTCTATTGTTTCTTATTATTATTATTATTGGGGGCCAAGCAGCGAAGCTGCGAAGGCACCCATAGTGATTCTATTGTTTCTTATTATTATTATTCAGTCCACTTCCGCCTCTGCAAGTCTATGGCAGCCCATAGAACCGTCTGGTAAAAAGTTGTGAAATTTGGCACACTGATTCTAGACACTCTCAACATTCCTCTCAGCAAATTTCAGGCCTCTACCTCAAACCCTCTAGCGCCACCAGCAGGTCAAAGTCGCAGATACATTTCTGCTTGTAACTTTTGAACCGTTGGTCTGATTTTCAAAAACTTGGTATCCCTGGAATCCTTGGGCCAAGACGAATCCAACGCACCCCATGACGTCATTTTCCGCCCATATAGTTTTCCCGCCATTTTGAATTTTGTGAAAATCAATTAAAATGTTTCAACTCCCTCAATTTTTTACCAATTTCTCCCAAACTTGGAAGATAGCATAATTGGACCAACCTGCACAAAAGTTATACCCAGTGATTTGAATTTCACAAGCGTTTGCCCGTGGCAGCCAATCAAATTTGGCTGCGCAGATGCCAAACAGGAAGTGTGCTCATATCTCGGCCGCCCTTTGGAGTATCTTAACGAAACTTGGTGGCATTATGCCCCACCCATCCAAAAAGGGCCACAAAAAATTTGGAACAAATTGGCTGCTAGGGGGCGCTATAACTAGGAAAAATGACTTTTGGCTCATATCTCATGATGCCTTTTGGGTAGAAACAAAATTCCACTGCCTCTGGAATCCTTGCGTCAAGTCGAAACTATCGCACCCTATGACGTCATATTCTGACTTGAGGTTTTTCCACCATTTTGAATTTTGTTAAAATCAATGAAATTCGATGGCAACCCATAGAACCATATGACTAGAGGTTTTCAAATTTGGCAGCCTGATTCTACGCTCCCTCAAGGGTCTTGTCGCCAAGTTTCAACTCACCACCTCAAACTCTCTAGCGCCACCAACAGGTCAAATTCGCAGGTACATTTCTGCTTGTAACTTTTGAACCGTTGGTCTGATTTTCAAAAACTTGGTATCCCTGGAATCCTTGGGCCAAGCCGAATCCAACGCACCCCATGACGTCATTTCCGCCCATATATTTTTCCCGCCATTTTGAATTTTGTGAAAATCAATTAAAATGTTTCAACTCCCTCAATTTTTTACCAATTTCTCCCAAACTTGGAAGATAGCATAATTGGACCAACCTGCATAAAAATTATACCCGGTGATTTGAATTTCACAAGCGTTTGGCCGTGGCAGCCAATCAAATTTGGCTGCAAAGACGCGAAACAGGAAGTGTGCTCATTTCTCGGCGGCCCTTTGGCCTATCTTAACGAAACTTGGTGGGATTATGCGCTACCCCTTCTCAAAGGGCCACAAAAAAGTTGGAACAAATTGGCCGCTAGGGGGCGCTATAACTAGGAAAAATGTCTTTTGGCTCATATCTCATGATGCGTTTGGCCTAGAAACAAAATTCCACTATGTCAGGAATTCTTGGCTGAAGACGAATCCATCGCAACCTATGACGTCATATTCTGCCTTGAGGATTTTCCGCCATTTTGAATTTTGTTAAAATCAATGAAATTCTATGGCAACGCATAGAACCGTCTGACTAGAGGTTTTTAAACTTGGCACACTGATTCTAGGCTGCCTCAAGGATCATGTCACCAACTTTCAACTCAACACCTCAAACTCTCTAGCGCCACCAACAGGTCAAAATCACATGTACATTTCTGCATGTTACTTTTGAACAATACGTCTGATCATCAAATTCTTAGTATCGCTGGGATGCTTGGCGCAAAAGGAATCCAACGCGCCCTGTCTCGTCATATTCCACCCAGTAGATTTTCCGCCATTTTGAATTATGTGAAAATCAATTAAAATGCTTCTCCTCCCTCAATTTTTGAACAATTTCTCCCAAACTTGGTAGATGGCAACTGGGGACTAAGCTGCATACAAAACTTACCCGGTTTTTAGAATTTCCTAAGCGTTTGGCCGTGGCAGCCAATCAAAATTGGAAGGCAGATGCAAAACAGGAAGTGTGCTCATTTCTCGGCCACCCTTTGGCGTATCTTAACGAAACTTGGTGGCATTATGCACCACGCCTCCCCAAAGGGCAGCAAAAAATTTGGAACAAATTGGCTGCTAGGGGGCGCTATAACTGGGAAAATGTCTTTTGGCTCATATCTCATGATGCGTTTTGGGTAGAAACAAAATTCCATTATCTCTGGAATCCATGCGTCAAGACGAATCCATCGCACCCTATGACGTCATATTCTGACTTGAGGTTTTTCCACCATTTTGAATTTTGTTAAAATCAATCAAATTCGATGGCAACCCATAGAACCATATGACTAGAGGTTTTCAAATTTGGCATCCTGATTCTACGCTCCCTCAAGGGTCTTGTCGCCAAGTTTCAACTCACCACCTCAAACTCTCGAGCGCCACCAACAGGTCAAATTCGCAGGTACATTTCTGGTTGTTACTTTTGAACCATACGTCTGATCGTCAAAATCATAGGATCTCTGGAATGCCTTGGTGACATCGAATCCAACGCGCCCTGTCTCGTCATATTGCACCTGGTAGATTTTCCGCCATTTTGAATTATGTGAAAATCTATTAAAATGCTTCTTCTCCCTCAGTTTTTAACCAATTTCTCCCAAGCTTGGTAGATAGTAACTGTGGACGAAGCTGCAGAAGAATCTTACACGGATTTATGAATTTCATAAGCGTTTGGCCGTGGCAGCCAATCAAATTTGGCTCCTCAGACGCAAAAGAGGATGTGTGCTCACATCTCGGCCGCCCTTTGGCAGATCTTAATGAAACTTGGTGGCCTTTTGCCAGACGCCACCAGAAAGGTCCCCAAAAAACTTGGAACAACTTGGCAGCTAGGGGGCGCTATAACTAGGAAAAATTACTTTTGGCTCATATCTCATGATCTGTTTGGGCTAGAAACAAAATTCCACTATCTCTGGAATCCTTGGCTCAAGCCGAATCCATCGCAGCCTATGACGTCATATTTAGCCTTTACGATTTTCCGCCATTTTGAATTTTGTAAAAATCAATTAAAATGCTTCTCCTCCCTCAATTTTTCACCAATTTCTCCCAAACTTGGTAGATAGCAACTTTGGACTAAGCTGCACAAGGGCATTACCTGGCCCAAGTGCATTCTGCTGGCCTTCCGACTAGGCTCATATGCTGCTTGGCCCCCACATTGCTGCTTGCAGCTATATTTATTGGGGGCCAAGCAGCAAAGCTGCGAAGGCACCCATAGTGATTCTATTGTTTCTTATTATTATTATTATTATTATTATTATTATTATTATTATTATTATTATTCAGTCCACTTCCGCCTCTGCAAGTCTATGGCAGCCCATAGAACCGTCTGGTAAAAAGTTGTGAAATTTGGCACACTGATTCTAGACACTCTCAACATTCCTCTCACCAAATTTCAGGCCTCTACCTCAAACCCTTTAGCGCCACCAACAGGTCAAAGTCCCAGGTACATTTCTGCTTGTAACTTTTGAACCGTTGGTCTGATTTTCAAAAACTTGGTATCCCTGGAATCCTTGGGCCAAGACGAATCCAACGCACCCCATGACGTCATTTCCCGCCCATATATTTTTCCCGCCATTTTGAATTTTGTGAAAATCAATTAAAATGTTTCAACTCCCTCAATTTTTTACCAATTTCTCCCAAACTTGGAAGATAGCATAAATGGACCAACCTGCACAAAAGTTATACCCGGTGATTTGAATTTCACAAGCGTTTGGCCGTGGCAGCCAATCAAACTTGGCTGCAAAGATGCGAAACAGGAAGTGTGCTCATTTCTCGGACACCCTTTGGCGTATCTTAACGAAACTTGGTGCCTTTATGCAGCACCCCTCCCGAAAGGGCCCCAAAAAATTTGGAACAAATTGGCTGCTAGGGGGCGCTATAACTAGGAAAAATGTCTTTTGGCTCATATCTCATGACTCGTTTTGGCTAGAAACAAAATTCCACTATGGCAGGAATCCTTGGCTCAAGACGAATCCATCGCACCCTATGACGTCATATTCTGCCTTGAGGATTTTCCGCCATTTTGAATTTTGTTAAAATCAGTGAAATTCTATGGCAACGCATAGAACCGTCTGACTAGAGGTTTTTAAACTTGGCACACTGATTCTAGGCTCCCTCAAGGATCTTGTCACCAAATTTCAACTCAGCACCTCAAACTCTCTAGCGCCACCAACAGGTCAAAGTTGCAAGTACACTTCTGCTTGTTACTTTTGAACCATACGTCTGATCATCAAAATCTTAGTATCGCTGGAATACTTGGGTCACCACGAATCCAGGGGCCCTGTCTCGTCATATTCCACCCAGGAGATTTTCCGCCATTTTGAATTATGTGAAAATCAATTAAAATGCTTCTCCTCCCACAATTTTTGAAGAATTTCTCCCAAACTTGGTACATGGCAACTGGGGACTAAGCTGCACAAGAAACATACCCGGTTTTTAGAATTTCTTAAGCGTTTGGCCGTGGCAGCCAATCAAATTTGGCTGGCAGATGCAAGACAGGAAGTGTGCTCATTTCTCGGCGAACCTTTGGCGTATCTTAACGAAACTTGGTGGCTTTATGCAACACCCCTCCCCAAAGAGCAGCAAAAAATTTGGAACAAATTGGCTGCTAGGGGGCGCTATAACTAGGAAAAATGTCTTTTGGCTCATATCTCATGATGCGTTTTGCCTAGAAACAAAATTCCACTATGTCAGGAATCCTTGGCTCAAGCCGAATCCACCGCACCCTATGACGTCATATTCTGCCTTGAGGATTTTCCACCATTTTGAATTTTGTTAAAATCAATGAAATTCTATGGCAATGCATAGAACCGTCTGACTAGAGGTTTTTAAACTTGGCACACTGATTCTAGGCTGCCTCAAGGATCTTGTCACCAAATTTCAACTCAGCACCTCAAACTCTCTAGCGCCACCAACAGGTCAAAATTGCAGGTACATTTCTGCTTGTTACTTTTGAACCATACGTCTGATCATCAAATTCTTAGTGTGGCTGGAATGCTTGGGTCAAAAGGAATCCAATGGGCCCTGTCTCCTCATATTCCACCCAGTAGATTTTCCGCCATTTTGAATTATGTGAAAATCAATTAAAATGCTTCTCCTCCCTCAATTTTTGGAAAATTTCTCCCAAACGTGGTACATGGCAACTGGGGCCTAAGCTGCACAAGAAATATGCCCGGTTTTTAGAATTTCTTAAGCGTTTGGCCGTGGCAGCCAATCAAATTTGGCTGGCATATGCAAAACAGGAAGTTTGCTCATTTCTCGGCCACCCTTTGGCGTATCTTAACGAAACTGGGTGGCTTTATGCAGCACCCCTCCCCAAAGGGCAGCAAAAAAATTTGGACCAAATTGGCTGCTAGGGGGCGCTATAACTAGGAAAAATATCTTTAGGCTCATATCTCATGATGCGTTTTGGCTAGAAACAAAATTCCACTATGTCAGGAATCCTTGGCTCAAGACGAACTCATCGCACCCTATGACGTCATATTCTGCCTTGAGGATTTTCCACCATTTTGAATTTTGTTAAAATCAATGAAATTCTATGGCAATGCATAGAACCGTCTGACTAGAGGTTTTTAAACTTGGCACACTGATTCTAGGCTGCCTCAAGGATCTTGTCACCAAATTTCAACTCAGCACCA
>NC_083578.1:47915871-47935871 GCF_027579695.1 Neoarius graeffei
TTTCAAATTTGGCAGACTGATTCTTGGCTCCCTCAAGGGTCTTGATACCAAATTTCAACTCAGCACCTCAAACTCTCTAGCGCCACCAACAGGTCAAAGTCGCAGGTACATTTCTGCCTGTTACTTTTGAACCACACGTCTGATCGTCAAAACCTTAGAATCTCTGAAATGGTTGGTTCACACCGAATCCAACGCGCCCTGTCGCGTCATATTGCGCCCGGTAGATTTTCCGCCATTTTGAATTATGTGGAAATCAATTAAAATGCTTCTTCTCCATCAGTTTTTGACCAATTTCTCCCAAACTTGGTAGACAGCAACTGTGCACGACGCTCCACAAGAATCTTATACGGATTTTCGAATTTCATAAGGGTTTGGCCGTGGCAGCCAATCAAATTTGGCTGCACAGATGCGAAAGAGGATGTGTGCTCACATCTCGGCCTCCCTTTAGGCTATCTTAACGAAACTTGGTGGCATTATGCCAGACACGACCACAAAGGTGCCCAAAAAACTTGGAACAACTTGGCTGCTAGGGGGCGCTATAACTAGGAAAAATGACTTTTGGCTCATATCTCATGATGCCTTTGGGCTAGAAACAAAATTCCACTATCTCTGGAATCCTTGGCTCAAGCCGAATCCATCGCAGCCTATGCCTTCATATTCAGCCTTTAGGATTTTCTGCCATTTTGAATTTTGTAAAAATCAATTAAAATGCTTCTCCTCCCTCAATTTTTCACCAATTTCTCCCAAACTTGGTAGAGAGCTACTTTGGACTAAGCTGCACAAGGGCATTACCTGGCCCAAGTGCATTCTGCTGGCCTTCCGACTAGGCTCATATGCTGCTTGGCCCCCACATTGCTGCTTGCAGCTATATTTATTATTCAACTTTCTTCTCCAATGGGAAGTCAATGGCAGCCCATAGAACCACACATAGGAAAATGCTCAAATTTGGCACACACATTCGAGACAGTCTCAGCATTCCCCACAACAATTTTTAGGTCCCCAGCCCCAACCCTCTAGCGCCACCAGCAGGTCAAAGTTGCAGGTACATTTCTGCTTGTAACTTTTGAACCGTTGGTCCGATTTTCAAAAACTTGGTATCCCTGGAATCCTTGGGTCAAGACGAATCCAAAGCACCCCATGACGTCATTTTCCGCCCATATAGTTTTCCCGCCATTTTGAATTTTGTGAAAATCACTTAAAATGCTTCTCCTCCCTCAATTTTGGACCAATTTCTCCCAAACTTGGTAGATGGCAACTGTGGACTAAGCTGCACAAGAAACTTACCCGGTTTTTAGAAGTTCATAAGCGTTTGGCCGTGGCAGCCAATCAAATTTGGCGGCGCAGACGCCAAACAGGAAGTGTGCTCATATTTCGGCCGCCCTTTGGCGTATCTTAACGAAACTTGGTGACTTTATGCCACACCCCTCCATGAAGGACCGCAAAAAATTTGGAACAAATTGGCTGCTAGGGGGCGCTATAACTAGGAAAAATGTCTTTTGGCTCATATCTCATGATGCGTTTTGGCTAGAAACAAAATTCCACTGCCTATGGAATCCTTGGGTCAAGTCGAATCTATCGCACCCTATGACGTCATATTCTGCCTTGAGGATTTTCCGCCATTTTGAATTGTGTTAAAATCAATGAAATTCTATGGCATCCCATAGAACTGTCTGAGTAGAGGTTTTCAAATTTGGCACACTGATTCTAGGCTGCCTCAAGGTTCTTGTCAGCAAATTTCAACTCATCATCTCAAACTGTCTAGCGCCACCAACAGGTCAAAGTTGCAGGTACATTTCTGCTTGTTACTTTTGAACTGTACTTCTGATCGTCAAAATTTAAGTATCTATGGGATCCTTGGGTCAACACGAATCCAACGCACCCTATGGCGTCATATTCCGCCTGGTATATTTTCCGCCATTTTGAATTTTGTGAAAATCAATTAAAATGCTTCTCCTCCCTCAATCTTTGACCAATTCCTTCCAAGCTTGGTACATGGCAACTTTGGACTAAGCTGCACATAAAACTTACCCAGTTTTTCGAATTTCATAAGCGTTTGGCCGTGGCGGCCAATCAAATTTGGCCGTGCAGATGTGAAACAGGAAGTGTGGTCATATCTCGGCAGCCCTTTGACCTTTCTTAACCAAACTTGGTGGGATTATGCCCCACCCCTCCAAAAGGTCCCATACCACATTTGGTGCACATTGGCCATTAGGGGGCGCTATAACTTTCCAAAATGTGTTTTGGCTCTTACATCATTGAGCTCATATCTCAGCAGTCTTTTAGCACAGACACACACACACACACACACACCTAGTACACTGGAAGTAATTTCAGCCATCACAGTCAATCGAATTTGACGGTGAAGCCGTGCATGCCTCTAACCGTCTGGTTGGAGGTACATTCCTGCTTGTAAACACTTCCTGTGCGTGCCTATGACCGTCTGCCTGGTCAGTTCTTTCTGTTGCCATGGCAACTTAGGCTGGGTCACACTGCTTGGCCCCGGATTGCTGCTTGCAGCTATATTTAGGGGCCAAGCAGCGAAGCTGGCGAAGGCCCCTAATGAGTTTGTCGGTTTTCTTATTATTATTATTATTATTATTATTATTATTCAACTTTCTTCTCCTATGGGATGTCAATGGCAGCCCATAGAACCACACATAGGAAAATGCTCAAATTTGGCACACACATTCTAGACAGTCTCAGCATTCCCCACAACAATTTTTAGGTCCCCACCCCCAACCCTCTAGCGCCACCAGCAGGTCAAAGTTGCAGGTACATTTCTGCTTGTAACTTTTGAACCGTTGGTCCGATTTTCAAAAACTTGGTATCCCTGGAATCCTTGGGTCAAGACGAATCCAAAGCACCCCATGACGTCATTTTCCGCCCATATAGTTTTCCCGCCATTTTGAATTTTGTGAAAATCAATTAAAATGCTTCTCCTCCCTCAATTTTGGACCAATTTCTCCCAAACTTGGTAGATGGCAACTTTGGACTAAGCTCCACAAGAAACTTACCCGGTTTTTAGAATTTCATAAGCGTTTGGCCGTGGCAGCCAATCAAAATTGGAGGCGCAGACGCCAAACAGGAAGTGTGCTCATATTTCGGCCGCCCTTTGGCGTATCTTAACGAAACTTGGTGGGTTTATGCCCCACCCCTCCATGAAGGAACCCAAAGAATTTGGAACAAATTGGCTGCTAGGGGGCGCTATAACTAGGAAAAAAGTCTTTTGGCTCATATCTCATGATGCGTTTTGGCTAGAAACAAAATTCCACTGCCTATGGAATCCTTTGGTCAAGACGAATCTATCGCACCCTATGACGTCATATTCTGCCTTGAGGATTTTCCGCCATTTTGAATTTTGTTAAAATCAATGAAATTCTATGGAAACCCATAGAACCGTCTGAGGACAGGTTTTCAAATTTGGCACACTGATTCTAGGCTGGCTCAAGGTTCTTGTCAGCAAATTTCAACTCACCACCTCAAACTCTCTAGCGCCAACAACAGGCCAAAGTTGCATGTACATTTCTGCTTGTTACTTTTGAACCGTATGTCTGATCGTCAAAATCTGTGTATCGCTGGAATCCTTGGGTCAAAACGAATCCAACGCATCCTATGCCGTCATATTCCGCCTTGTATATTTTCCGCCATTTTGAATGATGTGAAAATCAATTAAAATGCTTCTCCTCCCTCAATTTTTGACCAATTCCTTCCAAACTTGGTAGATGGCAACGTTGCACTAAGCTGCACAAAAAACTTACCCGGTTTTTCGAATTTCATAAGCGTTTGGCCGTGGCTGCCAATCAAACTTGGATGTGCAGACGCGAAACAGGACGTGTGCTCATTTCTCGGCAGCCCTTTGATCTTTCTTAACCAAACTTGGTGGGATTATGCCCCACCCCTCCATAAGTGCCCATACCACATTTGGTGCACTTTGGCCATTAGGGGGCGCTATAACTTTCCAAAATGTGTTTTGGCTCATATATAATTGAGCTCATATCTCAGCAGTCTTTTAGCACACACACACACACACACACACACACACACACACACACACACACACACCTAGTACACTTGAAGTAATTTCAGCCATCACAGTCAATCGAATTTGACGGTGAAGCCGTGCATGCCTCTAACCATCTGGTTGGAGGTACATTTCTGCTTGTAAACACTTCCTGTGCGTGCCTATGACCGTCTGCCTGGTCAGTTCTTTCTGTTGCCATGGCAACTTAGGCTGGGTCACACTGCTTGGCCCCGCATTGCTGCTTGCAGCTATATTTATTATTCAACTTTCTTCTCCTATGGGATGTCAATGGCAGCCCATAGAACCACACATAGGAAAATGCTCAAATTTGGCACACACATTCTAGACAGTCTCAGCATTCCCCACAACAATTTTTAGGTCCCCACCCCCAACCCTCTAGCGCCACCAGCAGGTCAAAGTTGCAGGTACATTTCTGCTTGTAACTTTTGAACCGTTGGTCCGATTTTCAAAAACTTGGTATCCCTGGAATCCTTGGGTCAAGACGAATCCAAAGCACCCCATGACGTCATTTTCCGCCCATATAGTTTTCCCGCCATTTTGAATTTTGTGAAAATCAATTAAAATGCTTCTCCTCCCTCAATTTTGGACCAATTTCTCCCAAACTTGGTAAATGGCAACTTTGGACTAAGCTCCACAAGAAACTTACCCGGTTTTTAGAATTTCATAAGCGTTTGGCCGTGGCAGCCAATCAAAATTGGAGGCGCAGACGCCAAACAGGAAGTGTGCTCATATTTCGGCCGCCCTTTGGCGTATCTTAACGAAACTTGGTGGGTTTATGCCCCACCCCTCCATGAAGGACCCCAAAGAATTTGGAACAAATTGGCTGCTAGGGGGCGCTATAACTAGGAAAAAAGTCTTTTGGCTCATATCTCATGATGCGTTTTGGCTAGAAACAAAATTCCACTGCCTATGGAATCCTTGGGTCAAGACGAATCTATCGCACCCTATGACGTCATATTCTGCCTTGAGGATTTTCCACCATTTTGAATTTTGTTAAAATCAATGAAATTATATGGAAACCCATAGAACCGTCTGACGACAGGTTTTCAAATTTCGCACACTGATTCTAGGCTGGCTCAAGGTTCTTGTCAGCAAATTTCAACTCACCACCTCAAACTCTCTAGCGCCAACAACAGGCCAAAGTTGCATGTACATTTCTGCTTGTTACTTTTGAACCGTATGTCTGATCGTCAAAATCTGTGTATCGCTGGAATCCTTGGGTCAAAACGAATCCAACGCATCCTATGCCGTCATATTCCGCCTTGTATATTTTCCGCCATTTTGAATTATGTGAAAATCAATTAAAATGCTTCTCCTCCCTCAATTTTTGACCAATTCCTTCCAAACTTGGTAGATGGCAACGGTGCACTAAGCTGCACAAAAAACTTACCCGGTTTTTCGAATTTCATAAGCGTTTGGCCGTGGCTGCCAATCAAACTTGGATGTGCAGACGCGAAACAGGACGTGTGCTCATATTTCGGCAGCCCTTTGATCTTTCTTAACCAAACTTGGTGGGATTATGCCCCACCCCTCCATAAGTGCCCATACCACATTTGGTGCACTTTGGCCATTAGGGGGCGCTATAACTTTCCAAAATGTGTTTTGGCTCATATATAATTGAGCTCATATCTCAGCAGTCTTTTAGCACACACACACACACACACACACACACACACACACACCTAGTACACTTGAAGTAATTTCAGCCATCACAGTCAATCGAATTTGACGGTGAAGCCGTGCATGCCTCTAACCATCTGGTTGGAGGTACATTTCTGCTTGTAAACACTTCCTGTGCGTGCCTATGACCGTCTGCCTGGTCAGTTCTTTCTGTTGCCATGGCAACTTAGGCTGGGTCACGCTGCTTGGCCCCGCATTGCTGCTTGCAGCTATATTTATTATTATTATTCAACGTTCTTCCGCCTCTGCAAGTCTATGGCAGCCCATAGAACCGTCTGGTAAAAAGTTGGGAAATTTTGCACACTGATTCTAGACAGTGTCAACATTAATCTCAGCGAATTTCAGGCCTCTACCTCAAACACTTTAGCGCCACCAACAGGTCAAAGTTGCAGGTACATTTCTGCTTGTAACTTTTGAACCGTTGGTCCGATTTTCAAAAACTTGGTATCCCTGGAGTCCTTGGGTCAAGACGAATCCAACGGACCCCATGACGTCATTTTCCGCCCATATAGTTTTCCCGCCATTTTGAATTTTGTGAAAATCACTTAAAACGCTTCTCCTCCCTCAATTTTTGAACAATTTCTCCCAAACTTGGTAAATCGCAACTTTGGACTAAGCTTCACAGGAAACATACCCGGTTTTTAGAATTTCTTAAGCGTTTGGCCGTGGCAGCCAATCAAATTTGGCTGCGAAGACGCAAAACAGGAAGTGTGCTCATATCTCGGCCACCCTTTGGCGTATCTTAATGAAACTTGGTGGCGTTATGCAACACCACTCCCCAAAGGGCAACAACAAATTTGGAACAAATTGGCTGCTAGGGGGCGCTATAACTAGCAAAAATGTCTTTTGGCTCATATCTCATGATGCGTTTTGGCTAGAAACAAAATTCCACTATGTGAGGAATCTGTGGCTCAAAACGAATCCATCGCACCCTATGACGTCACTTTCTGCCTTGAGGATTTTCCGCCATTTTGAATTTTGTTAAAATCAATGAAATTCTATGGCAGCGCATAGAACCGTCTGATTAGAGGTTTTTAAACTTGGCACACTGATTCTAGGCTGCCTCCAGGATCTTGTCACCAAATTTCAACTCAGCACCTCAAACTGTCTAGCGCCACCAACAGGTCAAAGTTGCGGGTACATTTCTGCTTGTTACTTTTGAACCATACGTCTGATCATCAAAATCTTAGTAGTGCTGGAATGTTTGGGTCACAAGGAATCCAACGCACCCTGTCTCGTCATATTCCACCCAGGAGATTTTCCGCCATTTTGAATTATGTGCAAATCAATTAAAATGCTTCTCCTCCCTCAATTTTTGAACAATTTCTCCCAAACTTGGTACATGGCAACTGGGGACTAAGCTGCACAAGAAACGTACCCGGTTTTTAGAATTTCTTAAGCGTTTGGCCGTGGCAGCCAATCAAATTTGGCTGGCAGATGCAAAACAGGAAGTGTGCTCATTTCTCGGCCACCCTTTGGCGTATCTTAAGAAAACTTGGTGGCTTTATGCAACACCCCTCCCCAAAGAGCAGCAAAAAATTTGGAACAAATTGGCTGCTAGGGGGCGCTATAACTAGGAAAAATGTCTTTTGGCTCATATCTCATGATGCGTTTTGCCTAGAAACAAAATTCCACTATCTCAGGAATCCTTGGCTCAAGCCGAATCCACCGCACCCTATGACGTCATATTCTGCCTTGAGGATTTTCCACCATTTTGAATTTTGTTAAAATCAATGAAATTCTATGGCAATGCATAGAACCGTCTGACTAGAGGTTTTTAAACTTGGCACACTGATTCTAGGCTCCCTCAAGGATCTTGTCACCAAATTTCAACTCAGCACCTCAAACTCTCTAGCGCCACCAACAGGTCAAAATTGCAGGTACATTTCTGCTTGTTACTTTTGAACCATACGTCTGATCATCAAATTCTTAGTGTGGCTGGAATGCTTGGGTCAAAAGGAATCCAATGGGCCCTGTCTCCTCATATTCCACCCAGTAGATTTTCCGCCATTTTGAATTATGTGAAAATCAATTAAAATGCTTCTCCTCCCTCAATTTTTGGAAAATTTCTCCCAAACGTGGTACATGGCAACTGGGGCCTAAGCTGCACAAGAAATATGCCCGGTTTTTAGAATTTCTTAAGCGTTTGGCCGTGGCAGCCAATCAAATTTGGCTGGCATATGCAAAACAGGAAGTTTGCTCATTTCTCAGCCACCCTTTGGCGTATCTTAACGAAACTGGGTGGCTTTATGCAGCACCCCTCCCCAAAGGGCAGCAAAAAAATTGGAACAAATTGGCTGCTAGGGGGCGCTATAACTAGGAAAAATGTCTTTAGGCTCATATCTCATGATGCGTTTTGGCTAGAAACAAAATTCCACTATGTCAGGAATCCTTGGCTCAAGACGAACTCATCGCACCCTATGACGTCATATTCTGCCTTGAGGATTTTCCGCCATTTTGAATTTTGTTAAAATCAATGAAATTCAATGGCAACGCATAGAACCGTCTGACTAGAGGTTTTTAAACTTGGCATACTGATTCTAGGCTGCCTCAAGGATCTTGTCACCAAATTTCAACTCAGCACCTCAAAAACTCTAGCGCCACCAACAGGTCAAAGTCGCAGGTACATTTCTGCTTGTTACTTTTGAAACATTCGTCTGATCATCAAAATCTTAGTATCGCTAGAATGCTTGGGTCACAAGGAATCCAACGCGCCCTGTCTCGTCATATTCTACCCAGTAGATTTTCCGGCATTTTGAATTATGTGAAAATCAATTAAAATGCTTCTCCTCCCTCAGTTTTTGACCAATTTCTCCCAAACTTGGTAGATAGCAACTCTGGAGGAGCCTACACAAGTATCTTACACGGATTTTTGAATTTCATAAACGTTTGGCCGTGGCAACCAATCAAATTTGGCTGAGCATATGCGAACCAGGAAGTGTGCTCATATCTCGGCCGCCCTTTGGCGTATCTAAATGAAACTTGGTGGCATTGTGCAAGACCTCTCCAAAAAGGGCCCCAACAAATTTGGAACACATTGGCGGCAAGGGGGCGCTATAACAAGGAAAAATGTCTTTTTGCTCATATCTCATGATGCGTTTTGGGTAGAAACAAAATTCCACTATCGCTGGAATCCTTGGGTCAAGCCGAATCCATCACAACCTATGAGGTCATATTCAGACTTGAGGATTTTCCGCCATTTTGAATTTCGTGAAAATCAATTAAAATGCTTCTCCTACCTCAATTTTTGACCAATTTCTCCCAAACTTGGTACATCGCAACTTTGCACTAGGCTGCACAAGGGCATTACATGACGCAAATGCCTTCTACTGGCCTGACATCTCGTCTCATATACTGCTTGGCCCCCACATTGCTGCTTGCAGCTATATTTATTATTGGGGGCCAAGCAGCGAAGCTGCGAAGGCACCCATAGTGATTCTATTGTTTCTTATTATTATTATTATTATTATTATTATTATTATTATTATTATTATTATTCAGTCCACTTCCGCCTCTGCAAGTCTATGGCAGCCCATAGAACCGTCTGGTAAAAAGTTTTGAAATTTGGCACACTGATTCTAGACAGTCTCAACATTCCTCTCAGCAAATTTCAGGCCTCTATCTCAAAGCCTCTAGCGCCACCAACAGGTCAAAGTTGCAGGTACATTTCTGCTTGTAACTTTTGAACCGTTGGTCTGATTTTCAAAACCTTGGTATCCCTGGAATCCTTGGGCCAAGACGAATCCAACGCACCCCATGACGTCATTTACCGCCCATATACTTTTCCCGCCATTTTGAATTTTGTGAAAATCAATTAAAATGTTTCAACTCCCTCAATTTTTTACCAATTTCTCCCAAACTTGGAAGATAGCATAATTGGACCAACCTGCACAAAAGTTATACCCGGTGATTTGAATTTCATAAGCGTTTGGCCGTGGCAGCCAATCAAATTTGGCTGCGCAGATGCAAAACAGGAAGTGCACTCATATCTCGGTGGCCCTTTGGCCACTCTTGACGAAACTTGGTGGCATTATGCGAAACCCCTTCCCAAAGGGCCACAAAAAATTTGGCCCAAATTGGACGCTAGGGGGCGCTATAACTAGGAAAAATGTCTTTTGGCTCATATCTCATGATGCGTTTTGGCTAGAAAGAAAATTCAACTATATCTGGAATCCATGGGTCAAGACGAATCCATCGCATCCTATGACGTCATATTCTGCCTTGAGGATTTTCCGCCATTTTGAATTTTGTTAAAATCAATGAAATTCTATGGCAACACATAGAACCATCTGACTAGAGGTTTTTAAACTTGGCCCACTGATTCTAGGCTGCCTCAAGGATCTTGTCACCAAATTTCAACTCAGCACCTCAAAGTCTCTAGCGCCACCAACAGGTCAAAGTCGCAGGTACATTTCTGCTTGTTACTTTTGAACCATACGTCTGATCATCAAAATCTTAGTATCGCTGGAATGATTGGGTCAGACCGACTACAACGCACCCTGTCTCGTCATATCACACCAAGTAGATTTTCCGCCATTTTTAATTATGTGAAAATCAATTAAAATGCTTCTCCTCCCTCAATTTTTGAACAATTTCTCCCAAACTTGGTAGATGGCAACTGGGGACTAATCTGCACAAGAAACTTACCCGGTAATTAGAATTTCCTAAGCGTTTGGCTGTGGCAGCCAATCAAATTTGACTTGCAGATGCAAAACAGGAAGTGTGCTCATTTCTCGGCCACCCTTTGGCCTATCTTAACAAAACTTGGTGGCCTTATGCAGCACCCCTCCCCAAAGGGCAGCAAAAAATTTGGAACAAATTGGCTGCTAGGGGGCGCTATAACTAGGAAAAATGTCTTTTGGCTCATATCTCATGATGCGTTTTGGGTAGAAACAAAATTCTACTATCTCTGGAATCCATGGGTCAAGACGAATGCATCGCACCCTATGCCGTCATATTCTGCCTTGAGGATTTTCCGCCATTTGAAATTTGTTAAAATCAATGAAATTAGATGGCAACCCATAGAACCGTATGACTAGAGGTTTTCAAATTTTTCAGACTGATTCTAGGCTGCCTCAAGGGTCTTGTCACCAAATTTCAACTCAGCACCTCAAACTCTCTAGCGCCACCAACAGGTCAAAATTGCAGGTACATTTCTGCTTGTTACTTTTGAACCATATGTCTGATCATCAAATTCTTAGTGTGGCTGGAATGGTTGGGTCAAAAGGAATCCAATGGGCCCTGTCTCCTCATATTCCACCCAGTAGATTTTCCGCCATTTTGAATTATGTGAAAATCAATTAAAATGCTTCTCCTCCCTCAATTTTTGGAAAATTTCTCCCAAACGTGGTACATGGCAACTGGGGCCTAAGCTGCACAAGAAATATGCCCGGTTTTTAGAATTTCTTAAGCGTTTGGCTGTGGCAGCCAATCAAATTTGGCTGGCATATGCAAAACAGGAAGTTTGCTCATTTCTCAGCCACCCTTTGGCGTATCTTAACGAAACTGGGTGGCTTTATGCAGCACCCCTCCCCAAAGGGCAGCAAAAAAATTGGAACAAATTGGCTGCTAGGGGGCGCTATAACTAGGAAAAATGTCTTTAGGCTCATATCTCATGATGTGTTTTGGCTAGAAACAAAATTCCACTATGTCAGGAATCCTTGGCTCAAGACGAACTCATCGCACCCTATGACGTCATATTCTGCCTTGAGGATTTTCCGCCATTTTGAATTTTGTTAAAATCAATGAAATTCAATGGCAACGCATAGAACCGTCTGACTAGAGGTTTTTAAACTTGGCATACTGATTCTAGGCTGCCTCAAGGATCTTGTCACCAAATTTCAACTCAGCACCTCAAAAACTCTAGCGCCACCAACAGGTCAAAGTCGCAGGTACATTTCTGCTTGTTACTTTTGAAACATTCGTCTGATCATCAAAATCTTAGTATCTCTAGAATGCTTGGGTCACAAGGAATCCAACGCGCCCTGTCTCTTCATATTCTACCCAGTAGATTTTCCGGCATTTTGAATTATGTGAAAATGAATTAAAATGCTTCTCCTCCCTCAGTTTTTGACCAATTTCTCCCAAACTTGGTAGATAGCAACTCTGGAGGAGCCTACACAAGGATCTTACAAGGATTTTTGAATTTCATAAACGTTTGGCCGTGGCAACCAATCAAATTTGGCTGAGCATATGCGAACCAGGAAGTGTGCTCATATCTCGGCCGCCCTTTGGCGTATCTAAATGAAACTTGGTGGCATTGTGCAAGACCTCTCCAAAAAGGGCCCCAACAAATTTGGAACACATTGGCGGCAAGGGGGCGCTATAACAAGGAAAAATGTCTTTTTGCTCATATCTCATGATGCGTTTTGGGTAGAAACAAAATTCCACTATCGCTGGAATCCTTGGGTCAAGCCGAATCCATCACAACCCATGAGGTCATATTCAGACTTGAGGATTTTCCGCCATTTTGAATTTCGTGAAAATCAATTAAAATGCTTCTCCTATCTCAATTTTTGACCAATTTCTCCCAAACTTGGTACATCGCAACTTTGCACTAGGCTGCACAAGGGCATTACATGGCGCAAATGCCTTCTACTGGCCTGACATCTCGTCTCATATGCTGCTTGGCCCCCACATTGCTGCTTGCAGCTATATTTATTATTATTATTCAGTCCACTTCCGCCTCTGCAAGTCTATGGCAGCCCATAGAACCGTCTGGTAAAAAGTTGTGAAATTTGGCACACTGATTCTAGACACTCTCAACATTCGTCTCACCAAATTTCAGGCCTCTTCCTCAAACCCGTTAGCGCCACCAACAGGTCAAATTCCCAGGTACATTTCTGCTTGTAACTTTTGAACCGTTGGTCTGATTTTCAAAAACTTGGTATCCCTGGAATCCTTGGGCCAAGACGAATCCAACGCACCCCATGACGTCATTTCCCGCCCATATATTTTTCCCGCCATTTTGAATTTTGTGAAAATCAATTAAAATGTTTCAACTCCCTCAATTTTTTACCAATTTCTCCCAAACTTGGAAGATAGCATAATTGGACCAACCTGCACAAAAGTTATACCCGGTGATTTGAATTTCACAAGCGTTTGGCCGTGGCAGCCAATCAAACTTGGCTGCAAAGATGCGAAACAGGAAGTGTGCTCATTTCTCGGACACCCTTTGGCGTATCTTAATGAAACTTGGTGCCTTTATGCAGCACCCCTCCCGAAAGGGCCCCAAAAAATTTGGAACAAATTGGCTGCTAGGGGGCGCTATAACTAGGAAAAATGTCTTTTGGCTCATATCTCATGACTCGTTTTGGCTAGAAACAAAATTCCACTATGTCAGGAATCCTTGGCTCAAGACGAATCCACCGCACCCTATGACGTCATATTCTGCCTTGGGGATTTTCCGCCATTTTGAATTTTGTTAAAATCAATGAAATTCTATGGCAACGCATAGAGCCGTCTGATTAGAGGTTTTTAAACTTGGCACACTGATTCTAGGCTGCCTCAAGGATCTTGTCACCAAATTTCAACTCAGCACCTCAAACTCTCTAGCGCCACCAGGTCAAAGTCGAAGGGTACATTTCTGCTTGTTACTTTTGAACCATACGTCTGATCATCAAAATCTTAGTAGTGCTGGAATGCTTGGGTCAAAAGGAATCCAACGCACCCTGTCTCGTCATATTCCACCCAGTAGATTTTCCGCCATTTTGAATTATGTGAAAATCAATTAAAATGCTTCTCCTCCCTCAATTTTGGGAAAATTTCTCCCAAACTTGGTACATGGCAACTGGGGCCGAAGCTGCACAAGAAACATACCCGGTTTTCAGAATTTCTTAAGCGTTTGGCCGGGGCAGCCAATCAAATTTGGCTGGCATATGCAATACAGGAAGTGTGCTCATTTCTCGGCCACCCTTTGGCATATCTTAACGAAACTGGGTGGCTTTATGCAGCACCCCTCCCCAAAGGGCAGCAAAAAATTTGGAACAAATTGGCTGCTAGGGGGCGCTATAACTAGGAAAAATGTCTTTAGGCTCATATCTCATGACTCGTTTTGGCTAGAAACAAAATTCCACTATGTCAGGAATCCTTGGCTCAAGACGAACTCATCGCACCCTATGACATCATATTCTGCCTTGAGGATTTTCCGCCATTTTGAATTTTGTTAAAATCAATGAAATTCAATGGCAACGCATAGAACCGTCTGACGAGAGGTTTTTAAACTTGGCACACTGATTCTAGGCTGCCTCAAGGATCTTGTCACCAAATTTCAACTCAGCACCTCAAAAACTCTAGCGCCACCAACAGGTCAAAGTCGCAGGTACATTTCTGCTTGTTACTTTTGAAACATACATCTGATCATCAAAATCTTAGTATCTCTAGAATGCTTGGGTCACAAGGAATCCAAGGCGCCCTGTGTCGTCATATTCTACGCAGTAGATTTTCCGGCATTTTGAATTATGTGTAAATCAATTAAAATGCTTCTCCTCCCTAAGTTTTTGAACAATTTCTCCCAAACTTGGTAGATAGCAACTCTGTACGAGCCTGCACAAGTACCTTACACAGATTTTTGAATTTCATAAACGTTTGGCCGTGGCAGCCAATCAAATTTGGCAGAGCATATGCGAACCAGGAAGTGTGCTCATATCTCGGCCGCCCTTTGGCGTATCTAAATGAAACTTGGTGGCATTATGCAAGACCTCTCCAAAAAGGGCCGCAACAAATTTGGAACACATTGGCGGCAAGGGGGCGCTATAACAAGGAAAAATGTCTTTTTGCTCATATCTCATGATGCATTTTGGGTAGAAACAAAATTCCACTATCGCTGGAATCCTTGGGTCAAGCCGAATCCATCACAACCTATGACGTCATATTCAGACTTGAGGATTTTCCGCCATTTTGAATTTCGTGAAAATCAATTAAAATGCTTCTCCTACCTCAATTTTTGACCAATTTCTCCCAAACTTGGTACATAGCAACTTTGCACTAGGCTGCACAAGGGCATTACATGGCGCAAATGCCTTCTACTGGCCTGACATCTCGTCTCATATGCTGCTTGGCCCCCACATTGCTGCTTGCAGCTATATTTATTATTGGGGGCCAAGCAGCGAAGCTGCGAAGGCACCCATAGTGATTCTATTGTTTCTTATTATTATTATTATTGGGGGCCAAGCAGCGAAGCTGCGAAGGCACCCATAGTGATTCTATTGTTTCTTATTATTATTATTCAGTCCACTTCCGCCTCTGCAAGTCTATGGCAGCCCATAGAACCGTCTGGTAAAAAGTTGTGAAATTTGGCACACTGATTCTAGACACTCTCAACATTCCTCTCAGCAAATTTCAGGCCTCTACCTCAAACCCTCTAGCGCCACCAGCAGGTCAAAGTCGCAGATACATTTCTGCTTGTAACTTTTGAACCGTTGGTCTGATTTTCAAAAACTTGGTATCCCTGGAATCCTTGGGCCAAGACGAATCCAACGCACCCCATGACGTCATTTTCCGCCCATATAGTTTTCCCGCCATTTTGAATTTTGTGAAAATCAATTAAAATGTTTCAACTCCCTCAATTTTTTACCAATTTCTCCCAAACTTGGAAGATAGCATAATTGGACCAACCTGCACAAAAGTTATACCCAGTGATTTGAATTTCACAAGCGTTTGCCCGTGGCAGCCAATCAAATTTGGCTGCGCAGATGCCAAACAGGAAGTGTGCTCATATCTCGGCCGCCCTTTGGAGTATCTTAACGAAACTTGGTGGCATTATGCCCCACCCATCCAAAAAGGGCCACAAAAAATTTGGAACAAATTGGCTGCTAGGGGGCGCTATAACTAGGAAAAATGACTTTTGGCTCATATCTCATGATGCCTTTTGGGTAGAAACAAAATTCCACTGCCTCTGGAATCCTTGCGTCAAGTCGAAACTATCGCACCCTATGACGTCATATTCTGACTTGAGGTTTTTCCACCATTTTGAATTTTGTTAAAATCAATGAAATTCGATGGCAACCCATAGAACCATATGACTAGAGGTTTTCAAATTTGGCAGCCTGATTCTACGCTCCCTCAAGGGTCTTGTCGCCAAGTTTCAACTCACCACCTCAAACTCTCTAGCGCCACCAACAGGTCAAATTCGCAGGTACATTTCTGCTTGTAACTTTTGAACCGTTGGTCTGATTTTCAAAAACTTGGTATCCCTGGAATCCTTGGGCCAAGCCGAATCCAACGCACCCCATGACGTCATTTCCGCCCATATATTTTTCCCGCCATTTTGAATTTTGTGAAAATCAATTAAAATGTTTCAACTCCCTCAATTTTTTACCAATTTCTCCCAAACTTGGAAGATAGCATAATTGGACCAACCTGCATAAAAATTATACCCGGTGATTTGAATTTCACAAGCGTTTGGCCGTGGCAGCCAATCAAATTTGGCTGCAAAGACGCGAAACAGGAAGTGTGCTCATTTCTCGGCGGCCCTTTGGCCTATCTTAACGAAACTTGGTGGGATTATGCGCTACCCCTTCTCAAAGGGCCACAAAAAAGTTGGAACAAATTGGCCGCTAGGGGGCGCTATAACTAGGAAAAATGTCTTTTGGCTCATATCTCATGATGCGTTTGGCCTAGAAACAAAATTCCACTATGTCAGGAATTCTTGGCTGAAGACGAATCCATCGCAACCTATGACGTCATATTCTGCCTTGAGGATTTTCCGCCATTTTGAATTTTGTTAAAATCAATGAAATTCTATGGCAACGCATAGAACCGTCTGACTAGAGGTTTTTAAACTTGGCACACTGATTCTAGGCTGCCTCAAGGATCATGTCACCAACTTTCAACTCAACACCTCAAACTCTCTAGCGCCACCAACAGGTCAAAATCACATGTACATTTCTGCATGTTACTTTTGAACAATACGTCTGATCATCAAATTCTTAGTATCGCTGGGATGCTTGGCGCAAAAGGAATCCAACGCGCCCTGTCTCGTCATATTCCACCCAGTAGATTTTCCGCCATTTTGAATTATGTGAAAATCAATTAAAATGCTTCTCCTCCCTCAATTTTTGAACAATTTCTCCCAAACTTGGTAGATGGCAACTGGGGACTAAGCTGCATACAAAACTTACCCGGTTTTTAGAATTTCCTAAGCGTTTGGCCGTGGCAGCCAATCAAAATTGGAAGGCAGATGCAAAACAGGAAGTGTGCTCATTTCTCGGCCACCCTTTGGCGTATCTTAACGAAACTTGGTGGCATTATGCACCACGCCTCCCCAAAGGGCAGCAAAAAATTTGGAACAAATTGGCTGCTAGGGGGCGCTATAACTGGGAAAATGTCTTTTGGCTCATATCTCATGATGCGTTTTGGGTAGAAACAAAATTCCATTATCTCTGGAATCCATGCGTCAAGACGAATCCATCGCACCCTATGACGTCATATTCTGACTTGAGGTTTTTCCACCATTTTGAATTTTGTTAAAATCAATCAAATTCGATGGCAACCCATAGAACCATATGACTAGAGGTTTTCAAATTTGGCATCCTGATTCTACGCTCCCTCAAGGGTCTTGTCGCCAAGTTTCAACTCACCACCTCAAACTCTCGAGCGCCACCAACAGGTCAAATTCGCAGGTACATTTCTGGTTGTTACTTTTGAACCATACGTCTGATCGTCAAAATCATAGGATCTCTGGAATGCCTTGGTGACATCGAATCCAACGCGCCCTGTCTCGTCATATTGCACCTGGTAGATTTTCCGCCATTTTGAATTATGTGAAAATCTATTAAAATGCTTCTTCTCCCTCAGTTTTTAACCAATTTCTCCCAAGCTTGGTAGATAGTAACTGTGGACGAAGCTGCAGAAGAATCTTACACGGATTTATGAATTTCATAAGCGTTTGGCCGTGGCAGCCAATCAAATTTGGCTCCTCAGACGCAAAAGAGGATGTGTGCTCACATCTCGGCCGCCCTTTGGCAGATCTTAATGAAACTTGGTGGCCTTTTGCCAGACGCCACCAGAAAGGTCCCCAAAAAACTTGGAACAACTTGGCAGCTAGGGGGCGCTATAACTAGGAAAAATTACTTTTGGCTCATATCTCATGATCTGTTTGGGCTAGAAACAAAATTCCACTATCTCTGGAATCCTTGGCTCAAGCCGAATCCATCGCAGCCTATGACGTCATATTTAGCCTTTACGATTTTCCGCCATTTTGAATTTTGTAAAAATCAATTAAAATGCTTCTCCTCCCTCAATTTTTCACCAATTTCTCCCAAACTTGGTAGATAGCAACTTTGGACTAAGCTGCACAAGGGCATTACCTGGCCCAAGTGCATTCTGCTGGCCTTCCGACTAGGCTCATATGCTGCTTGGCCCCCACATTGCTGCTTGCAGCTATATTTATTGGGGGCCAAGCAGCAAAGCTGCGAAGGCACCCATAGTGATTCTATTGTTTCTTATTATTATTATTATTATTATTATTATTATTATTATTATTATTATTATTCAGTCCACTTCCGCCTCTGCAAGTCTATGGCAGCCCATAGAACCGTCTGGTAAAAAGTTGTGAAATTTGGCACACTGATTCTAGACACTCTCAACATTCCTCTCACCAAATTTCAGGCCTCTACCTCAAACCCTTTAGCGCCACCAACAGGTCAAAGTCCCAGGTACATTTCTGCTTGTAACTTTTGAACCGTTGGTCTGATTTTCAAAAACTTGGTATCCCTGGAATCCTTGGGCCAAGACGAATCCAACGCACCCCATGACGTCATTTCCCGCCCATATATTTTTCCCGCCATTTTGAATTTTGTGAAAATCAATTAAAATGTTTCAACTCCCTCAATTTTTTACCAATTTCTCCCAAACTTGGAAGATAGCATAAATGGACCAACCTGCACAAAAGTTATACCCGGTGATTTGAATTTCACAAGCGTTTGGCCGTGGCAGCCAATCAAACTTGGCTGCAAAGATGCGAAACAGGAAGTGTGCTCATTTCTCGGACACCCTTTGGCGTATCTTAACGAAACTTGGTGCCTTTATGCAGCACCCCTCCCGAAAGGGCCCCAAAAAATTTGGAACAAATTGGCTGCTAGGGGGCGCTATAACTAGGAAAAATGTCTTTTGGCTCATATCTCATGACTCGTTTTGGCTAGAAACAAAATTCCACTATGGCAGGAATCCTTGGCTCAAGACGAATCCATCGCACCCTATGACGTCATATTCTGCCTTGAGGATTTTCCGCCATTTTGAATTTTGTTAAAATCAGTGAAATTCTATGGCAACGCATAGAACCGTCTGACTAGAGGTTTTTAAACTTGGCACACTGATTCTAGGCTCCCTCAAGGATCTTGTCACCAAATTTCAACTCAGCACCTCAAACTCTCTAGCGCCACCAACAGGTCAAAGTTGCAAGTACACTTCTGCTTGTTACTTTTGAACCATACGTCTGATCATCAAAATCTTAGTATCGCTGGAATACTTGGGTCACCACGAATCCAGGGGCCCTGTCTCGTCATATTCCACCCAGGAGATTTTCCGCCATTTTGAATTATGTGAAAATCAATTAAAATGCTTCTCCTCCCACAATTTTTGAAGAATTTCTCCCAAACTTGGTACATGGCAACTGGGGACTAAGCTGCACAAGAAACATACCCGGTTTTTAGAATTTCTTAAGCGTTTGGCCGTGGCAGCCAATCAAATTTGGCTGGCAGATGCAAGACAGGAAGTGTGCTCATTTCTCGGCGAACCTTTGGCGTATCTTAACGAAACTTGGTGGCTTTATGCAACACCCCTCCCCAAAGAGCAGCAAAAAATTTGGAACAAATTGGCTGCTAGGGGGCGCTATAACTAGGAAAAATGTCTTTTGGCTCATATCTCATGATGCGTTTTGCCTAGAAACAAAATTCCACTATGTCAGGAATCCTTGGCTCAAGCCGAATCCACCGCACCCTATGACGTCATATTCTGCCTTGAGGATTTTCCACCATTTTGAATTTTGTTAAAATCAATGAAATTCTATGGCAATGCATAGAACCGTCTGACTAGAGGTTTTTAAACTTGGCACACTGATTCTAGGCTGCCTCAAGGATCTTGTCACCAAATTTCAACTCAGCACCTCAAACTCTCTAGCGCCACCAACAGGTCAAAATTGCAGGTACATTTCTGCTTGTTACTTTTGAACCATACGTCTGATCATCAAATTCTTAGTGTGGCTGGAATGCTTGGGTCAAAAGGAATCCAATGGGCCCTGTCTCCTCATATTCCACCCAGTAGATTTTCCGCCATTTTG
>NC_083578.1:47943371-47950871 GCF_027579695.1 Neoarius graeffei
TTCTCCTCCCTCAATTTTTGAACAATTTCTCCCAAACTTGGTAGATGGCAACTGGGGACTAATCTGCACAAGAAACTTACCCGGTAATTAGAATTTCCTAAGCGTTTGGCTGTGGCAGCCAATCAAATTTGGCTTGCAGATGCAAAACAGGAAGTGTGCTCATTTCTCGGCCACCCTTTGGCCTATCTTAACAAAACTTGGTGGCCTTATGCAGCACCCCTCCCCAAAGGGCAGCAAAAAATTTGGAACAAATTGGCTGCTAGGGGGCGCTATAACTAGGAAAAATGTCTTTTGGCTCATATCTCATGATGTGTTTTGGGTAGAAACAAAATTCTACTATCTCTGGAATCCATGGGTCAAGACGAATGCATCGCACCCTATGCCGTCATATTCTGCCTTGAGGATTTTCTGCCATTTTGAAATTTGTTAAAATCAATGAAATTAGATGGCAACCCATAGAACCGTATGACTAGAGGTTTTCAAATTTTTCAGACTGATTCTAGGCTCCCTCAAGGGTCTTGTCACCAAATTTCAACTCACCACCTCAAACTCTCTAGCGCCACCAACAGGTCAAATTCGCAGGTACATTTCTGGTTGTTACTTTTGGAACATACGTCTGATCGTCAAAATCTTAGTCTTTCTGGAATGCTTCCGTCAAAATGAATCCAACGCGCCCTGTTTCGTCATATTGCACCTGGTAGATTTTCCGCCATTTTGAATTATGTGAAAATCAATTAAAATGCTACTCCTCCCTCAGTTTTTGACCATTTTCTCCCAAATTTGGTCCATAGCAACTGTGGATGAAGCTGCACAAGAATCTTACACGGATTTTCGAATTTCATAAGCGTTTGGCCGTGGCAGCCAATCAAATTTGGCTGCACAGACGCGAAAGAGGATGTGTGCTCACATCTCGGCCGCACTTTGGCAGATCTTAACGAAACTTGGTGGCATTATGCTAGACACAACCAGAAAGGTCCCCAAAAAACTTGGTCCAACTTGGCCGCTAGGGGGCGCTATAACTAGCAAAAACGAATTTTGGCTCATATCTCATGATACGTTTGGGCTAGAAACAAAATTCCAGTATGTCAGGAATCCTTGGCTCAAGCCGAATCCATTGGACTCTATGACGTCATATTCTGACTTGAGGATTTTCCGACATTTTGAATTTTGTTAAAATCAATGAAATTCGATGGCACCCCATAGAACCGTATGACTAGAGGTTTTCAAATTTGGCAGACTGATTCTTGGCTCCCTCAAGGGTCTTGATACCAAATTTCAACTCAGCACCTCAAACTCTCTAGCGCCACCAACAGGTCAAAGTCGCAGGTACATTTCTGCCTGTTACTTTTGAACCACACGTCTGATCGTCAAAACCTTAGAATCTCTGAAATGGTTGGTTCACACCGAATCCAACGCGCCCTGTCGCGTCATATTGCGCCCGGTAGATTTTCCGCCATTTTGAATTATGTGGAAATCAATTAAAATGCTTCTTCTCCATCAGTTTTTGACCAATTTCTCCCAAACTTGGTAGACAGCAACTGTGCACGACGCTCCACAAGAATCTTATACGGATTTTCGAATTTCATAAGGGTTTGGCCGTGGCAGCCAATCAAATTTGGCTGCACAGATGCGAAAGAGGATGTGTGCTCACATCTCGGCCTCCCTTTAGGCTATCTTAACGAAACTTGGTGGCATTATGCCAGACACGACCACAAAGGTGCCCAAAAAACTTGGAACAACTTGGCTGCTAGGGGGCGCTATAACTAGGAAAAATGACTTTTGGCTCATATCTCATGATGCCTTTGGGCTAGAAACAAAATTCCACTATCTCTGGAATCCTTGGCTCAAGCCGAATCCATCGCAGCCTATGCCTTCATATTCAGCCTTTAGGATTTTCTGCCATTTTGAATTTTGTAAAAATCAATTAAAATGCTTCTCCTCCCTCAATTTTTCACCAATTTCTCCCAAACTTGGTAGAGAGCTACTTTGGACTAAGCTGCACAAGGGCATTACCTGGCCCAAGTGCATTCTGCTGGCCTTCCGACTAGGCTCATATGCTGCTTGGCCCCCACATTGCTGCTTGCAGCTATATTTATTATTCAACTTTCTTCTCCAATGGGAAGTCAATGGCAGCCCATAGAACCACACATAGGAAAATGCTCAAATTTGGCACACACATTCGAGACAGTCTCAGCATTCCCCACAACAATTTTTAGGTCCCCAGCCCCAACCCTCTAGCGCCACCAGCAGGTCAAAGTTGCAGGTACATTTCTGCTTGTAACTTTTGAACCGTTGGTCCGATTTTCAAAAACTTGGTATCCCTGGAATCCTTGGGTCAAGACGAATCCAAAGCACCCCATGACGTCATTTTCCGCCCATATAGTTTTCCCGCCATTTTGAATTTTGTGAAAATCACTTAAAATGCTTCTCCTCCCTCAATTTTGGACCAATTTCTCCCAAACTTGGTAGATGGCAACTGTGGACTAAGCTGCACAAGAAACTTACCCGGTTTTTAGAAGTTCATAAGCGTTTGGCCGTGGCAGCCAATCAAATTTGGCGGCGCAGACGCCAAACAGGAAGTGTGCTCATATTTCGGCCGCCCTTTGGCGTATCTTAACGAAACTTGGTGACTTTATGCCACACCCCTCCATGAAGGACCGCAAAAAATTTGGAACAAATTGGCTGCTAGGGGGCGCTATAACTAGGAAAAATGTCTTTTGGCTCATATCTCATGATGCGTTTTGGCTAGAAACAAAATTCCACTGCCTATGGAATCCTTGGGTCAAGTCGAATCTATCGCACCCTATGACGTCATATTCTGCCTTGAGGATTTTCCGCCATTTTGAATTGTGTTAAAATCAATGAAATTCTATGGCATCCCATAGAACTGTCTGAGTAGAGGTTTTCAAATTTGGCACACTGATTCTAGGCTGCCTCAAGGTTCTTGTCAGCAAATTTCAACTCATCATCTCAAACTGTCTAGCGCCACCAACAGGTCAAAGTTGCAGGTACATTTCTGCTTGTTACTTTTGAACTGTACTTCTGATCGTCAAAATTTAAGTATCTATGGGATCCTTGGGTCAACACGAATCCAACGCACCCTATGGCGTCATATTCCGCCTGGTATATTTTCCGCCATTTTGAATTTTGTGAAAATCAATTAAAATGCTTCTCCTCCCTCAATCTTTGACCAATTCCTTCCAAGCTTGGTACATGGCAACTTTGGACTAAGCTGCACATAAAACTTACCCAGTTTTTCGAATTTCATAAGCGTTTGGCCGTGGCGGCCAATCAAATTTGGCCGTGCAGATGTGAAACAGGAAGTGTGGTCATATCTCGGCAGCCCTTTGACCTTTCTTAACCAAACTTGGTGGGATTATGCCCCACCCCTCCAAAAGGTCCCATACCACATTTGGTGCACATTGGCCATTAGGGGGCGCTATAACTTTCCAAAATGTGTTTTGGCTCTTACATCATTGAGCTCATATCTCAGCAGTCTTTTAGCACAGACACACACACACACACACACACCTAGTACACTGGAAGTAATTTCAGCCATCACAGTCAATCGAATTTGACGGTGAAGCCGTGCATGCCTCTAACCGTCTGGTTGGAGGTACATTCCTGCTTGTAAACACTTCCTGTGCGTGCCTATGACCGTCTGCCTGGTCAGTTCTTTCTGTTGCCATGGCAACTTAGGCTGGGTCACACTGCTTGGCCCCGGATTGCTGCTTGCAGCTATATTTAGGGGCCAAGCAGCGAAGCTGGCGAAGGCCCCTAATGAGTTTGTCGGTTTTCTTATTATTATTATTATTATTATTATTATTCAACTTTCTTCTCCTATGGGATGTCAATGGCAGCCCATAGAACCACACATAGGAAAATGCTCAAATTTGGCACACACATTCTAGACAGTCTCAGCATTCCCCACAACAATTTTTAGGTCCCCACCCCCAACCCTCTAGCGCCACCAGCAGGTCAAAGTTGCAGGTACATTTCTGCTTGTAACTTTTGAACCGTTGGTCCGATTTTCAAAAACTTGGTATCCCTGGAATCCTTGGGTCAAGACGAATCCAAAGCACCCCATGACGTCATTTTCCGCCCATATAGTTTTCCCGCCATTTTGAATTTTGTGAAAATCAATTAAAATGCTTCTCCTCCCTCAATTTTGGACCAATTTCTCCCAAACTTGGTAGATGGCAACTTTGGACTAAGCTCCACAAGAAACTTACCCGGTTTTTAGAATTTCATAAGCGTTTGGCCGTGGCAGCCAATCAAAATTGGAGGCGCAGACGCCAAACAGGAAGTGTGCTCATATTTCGGCCGCCCTTTGGCGTATCTTAACGAAACTTGGTGGGTTTATGCCCCACCCCTCCATGAAGGAACCCAAAGAATTTGGAACAAATTGGCTGCTAGGGGGCGCTATAACTAGGAAAAAAGTCTTTTGGCTCATATCTCATGATGCGTTTTGGCTAGAAACAAAATTCCACTGCCTATGGAATCCTTTGGTCAAGACGAATCTATCGCACCCTATGACGTCATATTCTGCCTTGAGGATTTTCCGCCATTTTGAATTTTGTTAAAATCAATGAAATTCTATGGAAACCCATAGAACCGTCTGAGGACAGGTTTTCAAATTTGGCACACTGATTCTAGGCTGGCTCAAGGTTCTTGTCAGCAAATTTCAACTCACCACCTCAAACTCTCTAGCGCCAACAACAGGCCAAAGTTGCATGTACATTTCTGCTTGTTACTTTTGAACCGTATGTCTGATCGTCAAAATCTGTGTATCGCTGGAATCCTTGGGTCAAAACGAATCCAACGCATCCTATGCCGTCATATTCCGCCTTGTATATTTTCCGCCATTTTGAATGATGTGAAAATCAATTAAAATGCTTCTCCTCCCTCAATTTTTGACCAATTCCTTCCAAACTTGGTAGATGGCAACGTTGCACTAAGCTGCACAAAAAACTTACCCGGTTTTTCGAATTTCATAAGCGTTTGGCCGTGGCTGCCAATCAAACTTGGATGTGCAGACGCGAAACAGGACGTGTGCTCATTTCTCGGCAGCCCTTTGATCTTTCTTAACCAAACTTGGTGGGATTATGCCCCACCCCTCCATAAGTGCCCATACCACATTTGGTGCACTTTGGCCATTAGGGGGCGCTATAACTTTCCAAAATGTGTTTTGGCTCATATATAATTGAGCTCATATCTCAGCAGTCTTTTAGCACACACACACACACACACACACACACACACACACACACACCTAGTACACTTGAAGTAATTTCAGCCATCACAGTCAATCGAATTTGACGGTGAAGCCGTGCATGCCTCTAACCATCTGGTTGGAGGTACATTTCTGCTTGTAAACACTTCCTGTGCGTGCCTATGACCGTCTGCCTGGTCAGTTCTTTCTGTTGCCATGGCAACTTAGGCTGGGTCACACTGCTTGGCCCCGCATTGCTGCTTGCAGCTATATTTATTATTCAACTTTCTTCTCCTATGGGATGTCAATGGCAGCCCATAGAACCACACATAGGAAAATGCTCAAATTTGGCACACACATTCTAGACAGTCTCAGCATTCCCCACAACAATTTTTAGGTCCCCACCCCCAACCCTCTAGCGCCACCAGCAGGTCAAAGTTGCAGGTACATTTCTGCTTGTAACTTTTGAACCGTTGGTCCGATTTTCAAAAACTTGGTATCCCTGGAATCCTTGGGTCAAGACGAATCCAAAGCACCCCATGACGTCATTTTCCGCCCATATAGTTTTCCCGCCATTTTGAATTTTGTGAAAATCAATTAAAATGCTTCTCCTCCCTCAATTTTGGACCAATTTCTCCCAAACTTGGTAAATGGCAACTTTGGACTAAGCTCCACAAGAAACTTACCCGGTTTTTAGAATTTCATAAGCGTTTGGCCGTGGCAGCCAATCAAAATTGGAGGCGCAGACGCCAAACAGGAAGTGTGCTCATATTTCGGCCGCCCTTTGGCGTATCTTAACGAAACTTGGTGGGTTTATGCCCCACCCCTCCATGAAGGACCCCAAAGAATTTGGAACAAATTGGCTGCTAGGGGGCGCTATAACTAGGAAAAAAGTCTTTTGGCTCATATCTCATGATGCGTTTTGGCTAGAAACAAAATTCCACTGCCTATGGAATCCTTGGGTCAAGACGAATCTATCGCACCCTATGACGTCATATTCTGCCTTGAGGATTTTCCACCATTTTGAATTTTGTTAAAATCAATGAAATTATATGGAAACCCATAGAACCGTCTGACGACAGGTTTTCAAATTTCGCACACTGATTCTAGGCTGGCTCAAGGTTCTTGTCAGCAAATTTCAACTCACCACCTCAAACTCTCTAGCGCCAACAACAGGCCAAAGTTGCATGTACATTTCTGCTTGTTACTTTTGAACCGTATGTCTGATCGTCAAAATCTGTGTATCGCTGGAATCCTTGGGTCAAAACGAATCCAACGCATCCTATGCCGTCATATTCCGCCTTGTATATTTTCCGCCATTTTGAATTATGTGAAAATCAATTAAAATGCTTCTCCTCCCTCAATTTTTGACCAATTCCTTCCAAACTTGGTAGATGGCAACGGTGCACTAAGCTGCACAAAAAACTTACCCGGTTTTTCGAATTTCATAAGCGTTTGGCCGTGGCTGCCAATCAAACTTGGATGTGCAGACGCGAAACAGGACGTGTGCTCATATTTCGGCAGCCCTTTGATCTTTCTTAACCAAACTTGGTGGGATTATGCCCCACCCCTCCATAAGTGCCCATACCACATTTGGTGCACTTTGGCCATTAGGGGGCGCTATAACTTTCCAAAATGTGTTTTGGCTCATATATAATTGAGCTCATATCTCAGCAGTCTTTTAGCACACACACACACACACACACACACACACACACACACCTAGTACACTTGAAGTAATTTCAGCCATCACAGTCAATCGAATTTGACGGTGAAGCCGTGCATGCCTCTAACCATCTGGTTGGAGGTACATTTCTGCTTGTAAACACTTCCTGTGCGTGCCTATGACCGTCTGCCTGGTCAGTTCTTTCTGTTGCCATGGCAACTTAGGCTGGGTCACGCTGCTTGGCCCCGCATTGCTGCTTGCAGCTATATTTATTATTATTATTCAACGTTCTTCCGCCTCTGCAAGTCTATGGCAGCCCATAGAACCGTCTGGTAAAAAGTTGGGAAATTTTGCACACTGATTCTAGACAGTGTCAACATTAATCTCAGCGAATTTCAGGCCTCTACCTCAAACACTTTAGCGCCACCAACAGGTCAAAGTTGCAGGTACATTTCTGCTTGTAACTTTTGAACCGTTGGTCCGATTTTCAAAAACTTGGTATCCCTGGAGTCCTTGGGTCAAGACGAATCCAACGGACCCCATGACGTCATTTTCCGCCCATATAGTTTTCCCGCCATTTTGAATTTTGTGAAAATCACTTAAAACGCTTCTCCTCCCTCAA
>NC_083578.1:47955871-47960871 GCF_027579695.1 Neoarius graeffei
GCACCCATAGTGATTCTATTGTTTCTTATTATTATTATTATTATTATTATTATTATTATTATTATTATTATTATTCAGTCCACTTCCGCCTCTGCAAGTCTATGGCAGCCCATAGAACCGTCTGGTAAAAAGTTGTGAAATTTGGCACACTGATTCTAGACACTCTCAACATTCCTCTCAGCAAATTTCAGGCCTCTACCTCAAACCCTCTAGCGCCACCAACAGCTCAAAGTCGCAGGTACATTTCTGCTTGTAACTTTTGAACCGTTGGTCTGATTTTCAAAAACTTGGTATCCCTGGAATCCTTGGGCCAAGACGAATCCAAGGCACCCCATGACGTCATTTTCCGCCATATACTTTTCCCGCCATTTTGAATTTTGTGAAAATCAATTAAAATGTTTCAACTCCCTCAATTTTTTACCAATTTCTCCCAAACTTGGAAGATAGCATAATTGGACTAACCTGCACAAAAGTTATACCCGGTGATTTGAATTTCACAAGCGTTTGGCCGTGGCAGCCAATCAAATTTGGCTGCGCAGACGCAAAACAGGAAGTGCACTCATATCTCGGTGGCCCTTTGGCCAATCTTGACGAAACTTGGTGGCATTATGCAAAACCCCTTCCCAAAGGGCCACAACAAATTTGGACCAAATTGGACGCTAGGGGGCGCTATAACTAGGAAAAATGCCTTTTGGCTCATATCTCATGATGCGTTTTGGCTAGAAAGAAAATTCAACTATCTCTGGAATCCTTGGCTCAAGACGAATCCACCGCACCCTATGACGTCATATTCTGCCTTGAGGATTTTCCGCCATTTTGAATTATGTTAAAATCAATGAAATTCTATGGCAACGCATAGAACCATCTGACTAGAGGTTTTTAAACTTGGCAAACTGATTCTAGGCTGCCTCAAGGATCTTGTCACCAAATTTCAACTCACCACCTCAAACTCTCTAGCGCCACCAACAGGTCAAAGTTGCAGGTACATTTCTGCTTGTTACTTTTGAACCATACGTCTGATCATCAAAATCTTAGTATCGCTGGAATGCTTGTGTCACAGCGACTCCAACGCGCCCTGTCTCGTCATATTCCACCCAGTAGATTTTCCGCCATTTTGAATTATGTGAAAATCAATTAAAATGCTTCTCCTCCCTCAATTTTTGAACAATTTCTCCCAAGCTTGGTAGATGGCAACTGGGGACTAATCTGCACAAGAATCTTACCCGGTAATTAGAATTTCCTAAGCGTTTGGCTGTGGCAGCCAATCAAATTTGGCTTGCAGATGCAAAACAGGAAGTGTGCTCATTTCTCGGCCACCCTTTGGCCTATCTTAACGAAACTTGGTGGCTTTATGCAGCACCCCTCCCCAAAGGGCAACAAAAAATTTGGAACAAATTGGCTGCTAGGGGGCGCTATAACTAGGAAAAATGTCTTTTGGCTCATATCTCATGATGCGTTTTGGGTAGAAACAAAATTCCACTATCTCTGGAATCCATGGGTCAAGACGAATGCATCGCACCCTATGCCGTCATATTCTGACTTGAGGATTTTCCGCCATTTTGAATTTTGTTAAAATCAAAGAAATTCGATGGCAACCCATAGAACCGTATGACTAGAGGTTTTCAAATTTGGCAGACTGATTCTAGGCACCCTCAAGGGTCTTGTGACCAAATTTCAACTCACCACCTCAAACTCTCTAGCGCCACCAACAGGTCAAATTCGCAGGTACATTTCTGCTTGTTACTTTTGAACCATACGTCTGATCGTCAAAATTTTAGGATCTCTGGAATGCCTTGGTGACATCGAATCCAACGCGCCCTGTCTCGTCATATTGCACTTGGTAGATTTTCCGCCATTTTGAATTATGTGAAAATCTATTAAAATGCTTCTTCTCCCTCAGTTTTTGACCAATTTCTCCCAAGCTTGGTACATAGTAACTGTGGACGAAGCTGCACAAGAATCTTACACGGATTTATGAATTTCATAAGCGTTTGGCAGTGGCAGCCAATCAAATTTGGCTCCTCAGACGCAAAAGAGGATGTGTGCTCACATCTCGGCTGCCCTTTGGCAGATCTTAATGAAACTTGGTGGCCTTTTGCCAGACGCCACCAGAAAGGTCCCCAAAAAACTTGGAACAACTTGGCAGCTAGGGGGCGCTATAACTAGGAAAAATTACTTTTGGCTCATATCTCATGATCTGTTTGGGCTAGAAACAAAATTCCACTATCTCTGGAATCCTTGGCTCAAGCCGAATCCATCGCAGCCTATGATGTCATATTTAGCCTTTACGATTTTCCGCCATTTTGAATTTTGAAAAAATCAATTAAAATGCTTGTCCTCCCTCAATTTTTCACCAATTTCTCCCAAACTTGGTAGATAGCAACTTTGGACTAAGCTGCACAAGGGCATTACCTGGCCCAAGTGCATTCTGCTGGCCTTCCGACTAGGCTCATATGTTGCTTGGCCCCCACATTGCTGCTTGCAGCTATATTTATTATTATTATTATTATTATTATTATTATTATTATTATTATTATTCAGTCCACTTCCGCCTCTGCAAGTCTATGGCAGCCCATAGAACCGTCTGGTAAAAAGTTGTGAAATTTGGCACACTGATTCTAGACACTCTCAACATTCCTCTCAGCAAATTTCAGGCCTCTACCTCAAACCCGTTAGCGCCACCAACAGGTCAAAATCCCAGGTACATTTCTGCTTGTAACTTTTGAACCGTTGGTCTGATTTTCAAAAACTTGGTATCCCTGGAATCCTTGGGCCAAGACGAATCCAACGCACCCCATGATGTCATTTCCGCCCATATATTTTTCCCGCCATTTTGAATTTTGTGAAAATCAATTAAAATGTTTCAACTCCCTCAACTTTTTACCAATTTCTCCCAAACTTGGAAGATAGCATAATTGGACCAACCTGCACAAAAGTTATACCCGGTGATTTGAATTTCACAAGCGTTTGGCCGTGGCAGCCAATCAAATTTGGCTGCGAAGACGCGAAACAGGAAGTGTGCTCATTTCTCGGCGGCCCTTTGGCCTATCTTGACGAAACTTGGTGGGATTATGCGGTACCGCTTCTCAAAGGGCCACAAAAAAGTTGGAACAAATTGGCCGCTAGGGGGCGCTATAACTAGGAAAAATGTCTTTTGGCTCATATCTCATGATGCGTTTGGCCTAGAAACAAAATTCCACTATGTCAGGAATTCTTGGCTGAAGACGAATCCATCGCAACCTATGACGTCATATTCTGCCTTGAGGATTTTCCTCCATTTTGAATTTTGTTAAAATCAATGAAATTCTATGGCAACGCATAGAACCATCTGACTAGAGGTTTTTAAACTTGGCACACTGATTCTAGGCTGCCTCAAGGATCATGTCACCAAATTTCAACTCAACACCTCAAACTCTCTAGCGCCACCAACAGGTCAAAATCACAGGTACATTTCTGCTTGTTACTTTTGAACAATACGTCTGATCATCAAATTCTTAGTATCGCTGGGATGGTTGGCTCAAAAGGAATCCAACGCGCCCTGTCTCGTCATATTCCACCCAGGAGATTTTCCGCCATTTTGAATTATGTGAAAATCAATTAAAATGCTTCTCCTCCCTCAATTTTTGAAGAATTTCTCCCAAACTTGGTAGATGGCAACTGGGGACTAAGCTGCATACAAAACTTACCCGGTTTTTACAATTTCCTAAGCGTTTGGCCGTGGCAGCCAATCAAAATTGGAAGGCAGATGCAAAACAGGAAGTGTGCTCATTTCTCGGCCACCCTTTGGCGTATCTTAACGAAACTTGGTGGCATTATGCACCACGCATCCCCAAAGGGCAGCAAAAAATTTGGAACAAATTGGCTGCTAGGGGGCGCTATAACTGGGAAAAATGTCTTTTGGCTCATATCTCATGATGCGTTTTGGGTAGAAACAAAATTCCATTATCTCTGGAATCCATGCGTCAAGACGAATCCATCGCACCCTATGACGTCATATTCTGCCTTGAGGATTTTCCGCCATTTTGAATTTTGTTAAAATCAATGAAATTCTATGGCAACGCATAGAACCGTCTGACTAGAGGTTTTTAAACTTGGCACACTGATTCTAGGCTGCCTCAAGGATCATGTCACCAAATTTCAACTCAACACCTCAAACTCTCTAGCGCCACCAACAGGTCAAAATCACAGGTACATTTCTGCTTGTTACTTTTGAACAATACGTCTGATCATCAAATTCTTAGTATCGCTGGGATGCTTGGCTCAAAAGGAATCCAACGGGCCCTGTCTCGTCATATTCCACCCAGGAGATTTTCCGCCATTTTGAATTATGTGAAAATCAATTAAAATGCTTCTCCTCCCTCAATTCTGGAACAATTTCTCCCAAGCTTGGTAGATGGCACCTGGGGACTAAGCTGCATAAAATACTTACCCGGTTTTTAGAATTTCCTAAGCGTTTGGCCGTGGCAGCCAATCAAATTTGGATGGCAGATGCAAAACAGGAAGTGTGCTCATTTCTCGGCCACCCTTTGGCATATCTTAACGAAAGTTGGTGGCATTATGCAGCACGCCTCCCCAAAAGGCTGCAAAAAATTTGGAACAAATTGGCAGCTAGGGGGCGCTATAACTGGGAAAAATGTCTTTTGGCTCATATCTCATGATGCCTTTTGGGTAGTAACAAAATTTCATTATCTCTGGAATCCATGGGTCAAGACGAATCCATCGCACCCTATGACGTCATATTCTGACTTGAGGATTTTCCGCCATTTTGAATTTTGTTAAAATCAATGAAAGTCGATGGCAACGCATAGAACCATCTGACTCGAGGTTTTTAAACTTGGCACACTGATTCTAGGCTGCCTCAAGGATCATGTCACCAAATTTCAACTCAGCACCTCAAACTCTCTAGCGCCACCAACAGGTCAAAGTCGCAGGTACATTTCTGCTTGTTTCTTTTGAAGCATACGTCTGATCATCAGACTCTTAGGACCGCTGGAATGCGT
>NC_083578.1:47963371-47968371 GCF_027579695.1 Neoarius graeffei
AATGTCTTTTGGCTCATATCTCATGATGCGTTTTGGCTAGAAACAAAATTCCACTATGTCAGGAATCTGTGGCTCAAAACGAATCCATCGCACCCTATGACGTCACTTTCTGCCTTGGGGATTTTCCGCCATTTTGAATTTTGTTAAAATCAGTGAAATTCTATGGCAACGCATAGAGCCGTCTGATTAGAGGTTTTTAAACTTGGCACACTGATTCTAGGCTGCCTCAAGGATCTTGTCACCAAATTTCAACTCAGCACCTCAAACTCTCTAGCGCCACCAACAGGTCAAAGTCGCGGGTACATTTCTGCTTGTTACTTTTGAACCATACATCTGATCATCAAAATCTTAGTAGTGCTGGAATGGTTGGGTCAAACGGAATCCAACGCACCCTGTCTCGTCATATTCCACCCAGGAGATTTTCCGCCATTTTGAATTATGTGAAAATCAATTAAAATGCTTCTCCTCCCTCAATTTTTGACCAATTTCTCCCAAACTTGGTACATGGCAACTGGGGATGAAGCTGCACAAGAAACATACCCGGTTTTTAGAATTTCCTAAGCGTTTGGCCGTGGCAGCCAATCAAAATTGGCTGGCAGATGCAAAACAGGAAGTGTGCTCATTTCTCGGCCAACCTTTGGCGTATCTTAACAAAACTTGGTGGCTTTATGCAACACCCCTCCCCAAAGGGCCGCAAAAAATTTGGAACAAATTGGCTGCTAGGGGGCGCTATAACTAGGAAAAATGTCTTTTGGCTCATATCTCATGATGCGCTTTGGCTAGAAACAAAATTCCACTATGTCAGGAATCCTTGGGTCAAGACGAATCCATTGCACCATATGACGTCATATTCTGACTTGAGGATTTTCCGCCATTTTGAATTTTGTTAAAATCAATGAAATTCTATGGCAACGCATAGAACCGTCTGACTAGAGGCTTTTAAACTTGGCACACTGATTCTAGGCTGCCTCAAGGATCTTCTCACCAAATTTCAACTCAGCACCTCAAACTCTCTAGCGCCACCAACAGGTCAAAGTTTCAGGTACATTTCTGCTTGTTACTTTTGAACCATGCGTCTCATCATCAAAATCTTAGTATCCCTCGAATGCTTGGGTCAAAAGGAATCCAACGCACCCTGTCTCGTCATATTCCACCTAGTAGATTTTCCGCCATTTTGAATTATGTGCAAATCAATTAAAATGCTTCTCCTCCCTCAATTTTTGAAAAATTTCTCCCAAACTTGGTAGATGGCAACTGGGGACGAAGCTGCATAAGAAACATACCTGGTTTTCAGACTTTCATAAGCGTTTGGCCGTGGCAGCCAATCAAAATTGGCTGGCAGATGCAAAACAGGAAGTGTGCTCATTTCTCGGCCACCCTTTGGCGTATCTTAAGAAAACTTGGTGGCCATATGCGCCACCCCTCCCGAAAGGGCAGCAAAAAATTTGGAACAAATTGGCTGCTAGGGGGCGCTATAACTAGGAAAAATGTCTTTTGGCTCATATCTCATGATGCGTTTTGGCTAGAAACAAAATTCCACTATGTCAGGAATCCTTGGCTCAAGCCGAATCCATTGGACTCTATGACGTCATATTCTGACTTGAGGATTTTCCGACATTTTGAATTTTGTTAAAATCAATGAAATTCGATGGCACCCCATAGAACCGTATGACTAGAGGTTTTCAAATTTGGCAGACTGATTCTTGGCTCCCTCAAGGGTCTTGTTACCAAATTTCAACTCAGCACCTCAGACTCTCTAGCGCCACCAACAGGTCAAATTGGCAGGTACATTTCTGCCTGTTACTTTTGAACCATACGTCTGATCGTCAAAACCTTAGAATCTCTGAAATGGTTGGATCACACCGAATCCAACGCGCCCTGTCGCGTCATATTGCGCCTGGTAGATTTTCCGCCATTTTGAATTATGTGGAAATCAATTAAAATGCTTCTTCTCCCTCAGTTTTTGACCAATTTCTCCCAAACTTGGTAGACAGCAACTGTGCACGACGCTGCACAAGAATCTTACACGGATTTTCGAATTTCATAAGGGTTTGGCCGTGGCAGCCAATCAAATTTGGCTGCACAGATGCGAAAGAGGATGTGTGCTCACATCTCGGCCTCCCTTTAGGCTATCTTAACGAAACTTGGTGGCATTATGCCAGACACGACCACAAAGGTCCCCAAAAAACTTGGAACAACTTGGCTGCTAGGGGGCGCTATAACTAGGAAAAATGACTTTTGGCTCATATCTCATGATGCCTTTGGGCTAGAAACAAAATTCCACTATCTCTGGAATCCTTGGCTCAAGCCGAATCCATCGCAGCCTATGCCTTCATATTCAGCCTTTAGGATTTTCTGCCATTTTGAATTTTGTAAAAATCAATTAAAATGCTTCTCCTCCCTCAATTTTTCACCAATTTCTCCCAAACTTGGTAGAGAGCTACTTTGGACTAAGCTGCACAAGGGCATTACCTGGCCCAAGTGCATTCTGCTGGCCTTCCGACTAGGCTCATATGCTGCTTGGCCCCCACATTGCTGCTTGCAGCTATATTTGGGGGCCAAGCAGCAAAGCTGCGAAGGCACCCATAGGGATTCTACTGTTTCTTATTATTATTATTATTATTCAACGTTCTTCCGCCTCTGCAAGTCTATGGCAGCCCATAGAACCGTCTGGTAAAAAGTTGGGAAATTTTGCACACTGATTCTAGACAGTGTCAACATTACTCACAGCCAATTTCAGGCCTCTACCTCAAACACTTTAGCGCCACCAACAGGTCAAAGTTGCAGGTACATTTCTGCTTGTAACTTTTGAACCGTTGGTCCGATTTTCAAAAACTTGGTATCCCTGGAGTCCTTGGGTCAAGACGAATCCAACGGACCCCATGACGTCATTTTCCGCCCATATAGTTTTCCCGCCATTTTGAATTTTGTGAAAATCACTTAAAACGCTTCTCCTCCCTCAATTTTTGAACAATTTCTCCCAAACTTGGGAAATCGCAACTTTGGACTAAGCTGCATAAGAAACATACCGGGTTTTTAGAATTTCATAAGCGTTTGGCCGTGGCAGCCAATCAAATTTGGCTGCGAAGACGCAAAACAGGAAGTGTGCTCATTTCTCGGCCACCCTTTGGCGTATCTTAACGAAACTTGGTCCAATTATGCAGCACCCCTCCCGAAAGTGCCCCAAAAAATTTGGAACAAATTGGCTGCTAGGGGGCGCTGTAACTAGGAAAAATGTCTTTTGGCTCATATCTCATGACTCGTTTTGGCTAGAAACAAAATTCCACTATGGAAGGAATCCTTGGCTCAAGACGAATCCATCGCACCCTATGACGTCATATTCTGCCTTGAGGATTTTCCGCCATTTTGAATTTTGTTAAAATCAGTGAAATTCTATGGCAACGCATAGAACCGTCTGACTAGAGGCTTTTAAACTTGGCACACTGATTCTAGGCTGCCTCAAGGATCTTGTCACCAAATTTCAACTCAGCACCTCAAACTCTCTAGCGCCACCAACAGGTCAAAGTTGCAAGTACATTTATGCTTGTTACTTTTGAACCATACGTCTGATCATCAAAATCTTAGTATCGCTGGAATACTTGGGTCACCACGAATCCACGGGGCCCTGTCTCGTCATATTCCACCCAGGAGATTTTCCGCCATTTTGAATTATGTGAAAATCAATTAAAATGCTTCTCCTCCCTCAATTTTTGGAAAATTTCTCCCAAACTTGGTACATGGCAACTGGGGCCTAAGCTGCACAAGAAACATTCCCGGTTTTTAGAATTTCTTAAGCGTTTGGCCGTGGCAGCCAATCAAATTTCGCTGGCATATGCAAAACAGGAAGTGTGCTCATTTCTCGGCCACCCTTTGGCATATCTTAACGAAACTGGGTGGCTTTATGCAGCACCCCTCCCCAAAGGACAGCAAAAAATTTGGAACAAATTGGCTGCTAGGGGGCGCTATAACTAGGAAAAATGTCTTTAGGCTCATATCTCATGACTCGTTTTGGCTAGAAACAAAATTCCACTATGTCAGGAATCCTTGGCTCAAGACGAACTCATCGCACCCTATGACGTCATATTCTGCCTTGAGGATTTTCCGCCATTTTGAATTTTGTTAAAATCAATGAAATTCAATGGCAACGCATAGAACCGTCTGACTAGAGGTTTTTAAACTTGGCACACTGATTCTAGGCTGCCTCAAGGATCTTGTCACCAAATTTCAACTCAGCACCTCAAAAACTCTAGCGCCACCAACAGGTCAAAGTCGCAGGTACATTTCTGCTTGTTACTTTTGAAACATACATCTGATCATCAAAATCTTAGTATCGCTAGAATGGTTGGGTCACAAGGAATCCAACGCGCCCTGTCTCGTCATATTCTACCCAGTAGATTTTCCGGTATTTTGAATTATGTGAAAATCAATTAAAATGCTTCTCCTCCCTCAGTTTTTGATCAATTTCTCCCAACCTTGGTAGATAGCAACTCTGGACGAGCCTGCACAAGTATCTTACACGGATTTTTGAATTTCATAAACGTTTGGCCGTGGCAGCCAATCAAATTTGGCTGAGCATATGCGAACCAGGAAGTGTGCTCATATCTCGGCCGCCCTTTGGCCTATCTAAATGAAACTTGGTGGCATTATGCAAGACCTCTCCAAAAAGGGCCCCAACAAATTTGGAACACATTGGCGGCAAGGGGGCGCTATAACAAGGAAAAAATATCTTTTTGCTCATATCTCATGATGCGTTTTGGGTAGAAACAAAATTCCACTATCGCTGGAATCCTTGGGTCAAGCCGAATCCATCACAACCTATGACGTCACATTCAGACTTGAGGATTTTCCGCCATTTTGAATTTCGTGAAAATCAATTAAAATGCTTCTCCTACCTCAATTTTTGACCAATTTCTCCCAAACTTGGTACATAGCAACTTTGCACTAGGCTGCACAAGGGCATTACATGGCGCAAATGCCTTCTACTGGCCTGACATCTCGTC
>NC_083578.1:47973371-47978371 GCF_027579695.1 Neoarius graeffei
CCAACGCGCCCTGTCTCGTCATATTCCACCCAGTAGATTTTCCGCCATTTTGAATTATGTGAAAATCAATTAAAATGCTTCTCCTCCCTCAATTTTTGAACAATTTCTCCCAAACTTGGTAGATGGCAACTGGGGACTAATCTGCACAAGAATCTTACCCGGTAATTAGAATTTCCTAAGCGTTTGGCTGTGGCAGCCAATCAAATTTGGCTTGCAGATGCAAAACAGGAAGTGTGCTCATTTCTCAGCCACCCTTTGGCCTATCTTAACAAAACTTGGTGGCTTTATGCAGCACCCCTCCCCAAAGGGCAGCAAAAAATTTGGAACAAATTGGCTGCTAGGGGGCGCTATAACTAGGAAAAATGTCTTTTGGCTCATATCTCATGATGCGTTTTGGGTAGAAACAAAATTCCACTATCTCTGGAATCCATGGGTCAAGGCGAATGCATGGCACCCTATGCCGTCATATTCTGACTTGAGGATTTTCTGCCATTTTGAATTTTGTTAAAATCAAAGAAATTCGATGGCCACCCATAGAACCGTATGACTAGAGGTTTTCAAATTTGGTAGACTGATTCTAGGCTCCCTCAAGGGTCTTGTGACCAAATTTCAACTCACCACCTCAAACTCTCTAGCGCCACCAACAGGTCAAATTCACAGGTACATTTCTGGTTGTTACTTTTGAACCATACGTCTGATCGTCAAAAGCTTAGTATCTCTGGAATGCTTGGGTCAAAATGAATCCAACGCGCCCTGTTTCGTCATATTGCACCTGGTAGATTTTACGCCATTTTGAATTATGTGAAAATCAATTAAAATGCTACTCCTCCCTCAGTTTTTGACCATTTTCTCCCAAATTTGGTCCATAGCAACTGTGGAGGAAGCTGCAGAAGAAACTTACACAGATTTTCGAATTTCATAAGCGTTTGGCCGTGGCAGCCAATCAAATTTGGCTGCACAGACGCGAAAGAGGATGTGTGCTCACATCTCGGCCGCCCTTTGGCAGGATCTTAACGAAACTTGGGGGCATTATGCCAGACACCACCAGAAAGGTCCCCAAAAATCTTGGACCAACTTGGCCGCTAGGGGGCGCTATAACTAGCAAAAATGAATTTTGGCTCATATCTCATGATGCGTTTGGGCTAGAAACAAAATTCCATGATCTCTGGAATCCTTGGCTCAAGCCGAATCCATCGGACCCTATCACGTCATATTCAGCCTTTAGGATTTTCCGCCATTTTGAAGTTTGTAAAAATCAATTAAAATGCTTCTCCTCCCTCAATTTTTCACCAATTTCTCCCAAACTTGGTAGATAGCAACTTTGGACTAAGCTGCACAAGGGCATTACCTGGCCCAAGTGCATTCTGCTGGCCTTCCGACTAGGCTCATATGCTGCTTGGCCCCCACATTGCTGCTTGCAGCTATATTTGGGGGCCAAGCAGCGAAGCTGCGAAGGCACCCATAGTGATTCTATTGTTTCTTATTATTATTATTATTATTATTATTATTATTATTATTATTATTATTATTATTCAGTCCACTTCCGCCTCTGCAAGTCTATGGCAGCCCATAGAACCGTCTGGTAAAAAGTTGTGAAATTTGGCACACTGATTCTAGACACTCTCAACATTCCTCTCAGCAAATTTCAGGCCTCTACCTCAAACCCTCTAGCGCCACCAACAGCTCAAAGTCGCAGGTACATTTCTGCTTGTAACTTTTGAACCGTTGGTCTGATTTTCAAAAACTTGGTATCCCTGGAATCCTTGGGCCAAGACGAATCCAATGCACCCCATGACGTCATTTTCCGCCATGTACTTTTCCCGCCATTTTGAATTTTGTGAAAATCAATTAAAATGTTTCAACTCCCTCAATTTTTTACCAATTTCTCCCAAACTTGGAAGATAGCATAATTGGACTAACCTGCACAAAAGTTATACCTGGTGATTTGAATTTCACAAGCGTTTGGCCGTGGCAGCCAATCAAATTTGGCTGCGCAGACGCAAAACAGGAAGTGCACTCATATCTCGGTGGCCCTTTGGCCAATCTTGACGAAACTTGGTGGCATTATGCAAAACCCCGTCCCAAAGGGCCACAACAAATTTGGACCAAATTGGACGCTAGGGGGCGCTATAACTAGGAAAAATGCCTTTTGGCTCATATCTCATGATGTGTTTTGGCTAGAAAGAAAATTCAACTATCTCTGGAATCCATGGGTCACGACGAATCCATCGCACCCTATGACGTCATATTCTGCCTTGAGGATTTTCCGCCATTTTGAATTTTGTTAAAATCAATGAAATTCTATGGCAACGCATAGAACCATCTGACTAGAGGTTTTTAAACTTGGCAAACTGATTCTAGGCTGCCTCAAGGATCTTGTCACCAAATTTCAACTCACCACCTCAAACTCTCTAGCGCCACCAACAGGTCAAAGTTGCAGGTACATTTCTGCTTGTTACTTTTGAACCATACGTCTGATCATCAAAATCTTAGTATCGCTGGAATGCTTGTGTCACAGCGACTCCAACGCGCCCTGTCTCGTCATATTCCACCCAGTAGATTTTCCGCCATTTTGAATTATGTGAAAATCAATTAAAATGCTTCTCCTCCCTCAATTTTTGAACAATTTCTCCCAAGCTTGGTAGATGGCAACTGGGGACTAATCTGCACAAGAATCTTACCCGGTAATTAGAATTTCCTAAGCGTTTGGCTGTGGCAGCCAATCAAATTTGGCTTGCAGATGCAAAACAGGAAGTGTGCTCATTTCTCGGCCACCCTTTGGCCTATCTTAACGAAACTTGGTGGCTTTATGCAGCACCCCTCCCCAAAGGGCAACAAAAAATTTGGAACAAATTGGCTGCTAGGGGGCGCTATAACTAGGAAAAATGTCTTTTGGCTCATATCTCATGATGCGTTTTGGGTAGAAACAAAATTCCACTATCTCTGGAATCCATGGGTCAAGACGAATGCATCGCACCCTATGCCGTCATATTCTGACTTGAGGATTTTCCGCCATTTTGAATTTTGTTAAAATCAAAGAAATTCGATGGCAACCCATAGAACCGTATGACTAGAGGTTTTCAAATTTGGCAGACTGATTCTAGGCACCCTCAAGGGTCTTGTGACCAAATTTCAACTCACCACCTCAAACTCTCTAGCGCCACCAACAGGTCAAATTCGCAGGTACATTTCTGGTTGTTACTTTTGAACCATACGTCTGATCGTCAAAAGCTTAGTATCTCTGGAATGCTTGGGTCAAAATGAATCCAACGCGCCCTGTTTCGTCATATTGCACCTGGTAGATTTTCCGCCATTTTGAATTATGTGAAAATCAATTAAAATGCTACTCCTCCCTCAGTTTTTGACCATTTTCTCCCAAATTTGGTCCATAGCAACGGTGGAGGAAACTGCACAAGAATCTTACACGGATTTTCGAATTTCATAAGCGTTTGGCTGTGGCAGCCAATCAAATTTGGCTGCACAGACGCGAAAGAGGATGTGTGCTCACGTCTCGGCCGCCCTTTGGTAGATCTTAACGAAACTTGGTGGCATTATGACAGACACCACCAGAAAGGTCCCCAAAAAACGTGGACCAACTTGGCCGCTAGGGGGCGCGATAACTAGCAAAAATGAATTTTGGCTCATATCTCATGATGCGTTTGGGCTAAAAACAAAATTCCACGATCTCTGGAATCCTTGGTTCAAGCCGAATCCATCGCACCCTATCACGTCATATTCAGCCTTGAGGATTTTCCGCCATTTTGAATTTTGTTAAAATCAATGAAATTCTATGGCAACCCATAGAACCGTCAGACGAGAGGTTGAGAAATTTGGCACACTGATTCTAGGCTCGCTCAAGGTTCTTGTCAGCAAATTTCAACTCACCGCCTCAAACTCTCTAGCGCCACCAACAGGACAAAGTTGGAAGTACATTTCTGCTTGTTACTTTTGAACCGTACGGCTGATTGTCAAAATCTTAGTATTGCTGGAATCCATCGGTCAAACCGAATCCAACCTATCCTATCTCGTCATATTGCACCTGGTAGATTTTCCGCCATTTTGAAATTTGTTAAAATCATGTAAATTGCTACTCCTCCCTCAATTTTTGACCAAATTTGCCCAGACTTGGTTGATAGCATCATTGCACCAAGCCGCACAAAATTTATCCTCAGTCTTTTGAAATTTTTAAACTGTTTGGCCGCAGCAGCCAATGAAACTCAGCTGCGAAGATGTCAAACAGGATGTGAGCTCATATCTCGGCAGCCCTTTGACATTTCTTAACCAACCTTGGTGGGATTATGCCCCACCCCTCCGCAAGCTCTCCTACCAAATTTGGTGCACATTGGCCATTAGGGGGCGCTATAACTATACAAAATATATTTTGGCTCATATGTCATTGAGCTCATATGTCAGCAGTCTTCTAGCACACACACACACACACACACACATACACACCAAGTACACTTGAAGTAATTTCAGCCATCACAGTCAATCGAATTTGATGATGAAGCCGCCGAACAACAAATGACCTTGTATCTCAGTCAAACGATGGTATATCGACATGAAACTTCTTGTGTGTGCTCGTGACCATCTGTCTGGCCCAAATGCATTCTGCGAGCCTGACGACTAGGCTCATAGGCTGCTTGGCCCCCTCATTGCTGCTTGCAGCTATATTTATTATTATTATTCAACGTTCTTCCGCCTCTGCAAGTCTATGGCAGCCCATAGAACCGTCTGGTAAAAAGTTGGGAAATTTTGCACACTGATTCTAGACAGTGTCAACATTAATCTCAGCGAAATTCAGGCCTCTAGCTCAAACACTTTAGCGCCACCAACAGGTCAAAGTTGCAGGTACATTTCTGCTTGTAACTTTTGAACCGTTGGTCCGATTTTCAAAAACCTGGTATCCCTGGAGTCCTTGGGTCAAGCCGAATCCAAAGGACCCCATGACGTCATTTTCCGCCCATATAGTTTTCCCGCCATTTTGAATTTTGTGAAAA
>NC_083578.1:47988371-47993371 GCF_027579695.1 Neoarius graeffei
ATTTTGAAATTTGTTAAAATCATGTAAATTGCTACTCCTCCCTCAATTTTTGACCAAATTTGCCCAGACTTGGTTGATAGCATCATTGCACCAAGCCGCACAAAATTTATCCTCAGTCTTTTGAAATTTTTAAACTGTTTGGCCGCAGCAGCCAATGAAACTCAGCTGCGAAGATGTCAAACAGGATGTGAGCTCATATCTCGGCAGCCCTTTGACATTTCTTAACCAACCTTGGTGGGATTATGCCCCACCCCTCCGCAAGCTCTCCTACCAAATTTGGTGCACATTGGCCATTAGGGGGCGCTATAACTATACAAAATATATTTTGGCTCATATGTCATTGAGCTCATATGTCAGCAGTCTTCTAGCACACACACACACACACACACACATACACACCAAGTACACTTGAAGTAATTTCAGCCATCACAGTCAATCGAATTTGATGATGAAGCCGCCGAACAACAAATGACCTTGTATCTCAGTCAAACGATGGTATATCGACATGAAACTTCTTGTGTGTGCTCGTGACCATCTGTCTGGCCCAAATGCATTCTGCAAGCCTGACGACTAGGCTCATAGGCTGCTTGGCCCCCTCATTGCTGCTTGCAGCTATATTTGGGGGCCAAGCAGCGAAGCTGCGAAGGCACCCATAGTGATTCTATTGTTTCTTATTATTATTATTATTATTATTATTATTATTATTATTATTATTATTATTCAGTCCACTTCCGCCTCTGCAAGTCTATGGCAGCCCATAGAACCGTCTGGTAAAAAGTTGTGAAATTTGGCACACTGATTCTAGACACTCTCAACATTCCTCTCAGCAAATTTCAGGCCTCTACCTCAAACCCTCTAGCGCCACCAACAGCTCAAAGTCGCAGGTACATTTCTGCTTGTAACTTTTGAACCCTTGGTCTGATTTTCAAAAACTTGGTATCCCTGGAATCCTTGGGCCAAGACGAATCCAAGGCACCCCATGACGTCATTTTCCACCATATACTTTTCCCGCCATTTTGAATTTTGTGAAAATCAATTAAAATGTTTCAACTCCCTCAATTTTTTACCAATTTCTCCCAAACTTGGAAGATAGCATAATTGGACTAACCTGCACAAAAGTTATACCCGGTGATTTGAATTTCACAAGCGTTTGGCCGTGGCAGCCAATCAAATTTGGCTGCGCAGACGCAAAACAGGAAGTGCACTCATATCTCGGTGGCCCTTTGGCCAATCTTGACGAAACTTGGTGGCATTATGCAAAACCCCTTCCCAAAGGGCCACAACAAATTTGGACCAAATTGGACGCTAGGGGGCGCTATAACTAGGAAAAATGCCTTTTGGCTCATATCTCATGATGCGTTTTGGCTAGAAAGAAAATTCAACTATCTCTGGAATCCATGGGTCAAGACGAATCCATCGCACCCTATGACGTCATATTCTGCCTTGAGGATTTTCCGCCATTTTGAATTTTGTTAAAATCAATGAAATTCTATGGCAACGCATAGAACCATCTGACTAGAGGTTTTTAAACTTGGCAAACTGATTCTAGGCTGCCTCAAGGATCTTGTCACCAAATTTCAACTCACCACCTCAAACTCTCTAGCGCCACCAACAGGTCAAAGTTGCAGGTACATTTCTGCTTGTTACTTTTGAACCATACGTCTGATCATCAAAATCTTAGTATCGGTGGAATGCTTGTGTCACAGCGACTCCAACGCGCCCTGTCTCGTCATATTCCACCCAGTAGATTTTCCGCCATTTTGAATTATGTGAAAATCAATTAAAATGCTTCTCCTCCCTCAATTTTTGAACAATTTCTCCCAAGCTTGGTAGATGGCAACTGGGGACTAATCTGCACAAGAATCTTACCCGGTAATTAGAATTTCCTAAGCGTTTGGCTGTGGCAGCCAATCAAATTTGGCTTGCAGATGCAAAACAGGAAGTGTGCTCATTTCTCGGCCACCCTTTGGCCTATCTTAACAAAACTTGGTGGCTTTATGCAGCACCCCTCCCCAAAGGGCAACAAAAAATTTGGAACAAATTGGCTGCTAGGGGGCGCTATAACTAGGAAAAATGTCTTTTGGCTCATATCTCATGATGCGTTTTGGGTAGAAACAAAATTCCACTATCTCTGGAATCCATGGGTCAAGACGAATGCATCGCACCCTATGCCGTCATATTCTGACTTGAGGATTTTCCGCCATTTTGAATTTTGTTAAAATCAAAGAAATTCGATGGCAACCCATAGAACCGTATGACTAGAGGTTTTCAAATTTGGCAGACTGATTCTAGGCACCCTCAAGGGTCTTGTGACCAAATTTCAACTCACCACCTCAAACTCTCTAGCGCCACCAACAGGTCAAATTCGCAGGTACATTTCTGGTTGTTACTTTTGAACCATATGTCTGATCGTCAAAAGCTTAGTATCTCTGGAATGCTTGGGTCAAAATGAATCCAACGCGCCCTGTTTCGTCATATTGCACCTGGTAGATTTTCCGCCATTTTGAATTATGTGAAAATCAATTAAAATGCTACTCCTCCCTCAGTTTTTGACCATTTTCTCCCAAATTTGGTCCATAGCAACGGTGGAGGAAACTGCACAAGAATCTTACACGGATTTTCGAATTTCATAAGCGTTTGGCTGTGGCAGCCAATCAAATTTGGCTGCACAGACGCGAAAGAGGATGTGTGCTCACATCTCGGCCGCCCTTTGGCAGATCTTAACGAAACTTGGTGGCATTATGACAGACACCACCAGAAAGGTCCCCAAAAAACGTGGACCAACTTGGCCGCTAGGGGGCGCTATAACTAGCAAAAATGAATTTTGGCTCATATCTCATGATGCGTTTGGGCTAAAAACAAAATTCCACGATCTCTGGAATCCTTGGTTCAAGCCGAATCCATCGCACCCTATCACGTCATATTCAGCCTTGAGGATTTTCCGCCATTTTGAATTTTGTTAAAATCAATGAAATTCTATGGCAACCCATAGAACCGTCAGACGAGAGGTTGAGAAATTTGGCACACTGATTCTAGGCTCGCTCAAGGTTCTTGTCAGCAAATTTCAACTCACCGCCTCAAACTCTCTAGCGCCACCAACAGGACAAAGTTGGAAGTACATTTCTGCTTGTTACTTTTGAACCGTACGGCTGATTGTCAAAATCTTAGTATTGCTGGAATCCATCGGTCAAACCGAATCCAACCTATCCTATCTCGTCATATTGCACCTGGTAGATTTTCCGCCATTTTGAAATTTGTTAAAATCATGTAAATTGCTACTCCTCCCTCAATTTTTGACCAAATTTGCCCAGACTTGGTTGATAGCATCATTGCACCAAGCCGCACAAAATTTATCCTCAGTCTTTTGAAATTTTTAAACTGTTTGGCCGCAGCAGCCAATGAAACTCAGCTGCGAAGATGTCAAACAGGATGTGAGCTCATATCTCGGCAGCCCTTTGACATTTCTTAACCAACCTTGGTGGGATTATGCCCCACCCCTCCGCAAGCTCTCCTACCAAATTTGGTGCACATTGGCCATTAGGGGGCGCTATAACTATACAAAATATATTTTGGCTCATATGTCATTGAGCTCATATGTCAGCAGTCTTCTAGCACACACACACACACACACACACACACACACCAAGTACACTTGAAGTAATTTCAGCCATCACAGTCAATCGAATTTGATGATGAAGCCGCCGAACAACAAATGACCTTGTATCTCAGTCAAACGATGGTATATCGACATGAAACTTCTTGTGTGTGCTCGTGACCATCTGTCTGGCCCAAATGCATTCTGCGAGCCTGACGACTAGGCTCATAGGGTGCTTGGCCCCCTCATTGCTGCTTGCAGCTATATTTGGGGGCCAAGCAGCAAAGCTGCGAAGGCACCCATAGTGATTCTATTGTTTCTTATTATTATTATTATTATTATTATTATTATTATTATTATTATTATTCAGTCCACTTCCGCCTCTGCAAGTCTATGGCAGCCCATAGAACCGTCTGGTAAAAAGTTGTGAAATTTGGCACACTGATTCTAGACACTCTCAACATTCCTCTCACCAAATTTCAGGCCTCTACCTCAAACCCGTTAGCGCCACCAACAGGTCAAAGTCCCAGGTACATTTCTGCTTGTAACTTTTGAACCGTTGGTCTGATTTTCAAAAACTTGGTATCCCTGGAATCCTTGGGCCAAGACGAATCCAACGCACCCCATGACGTCATTTCCCGCCCATATATTTTTCCCGCCATTTTGAATTTTGTGAAAATCAATTAAAATGTTTCAACTCCCTCAATTTTTTACCAATTTCTCCCAAACTTGGAAGATAGCATAATTGGACCAACCTGCACAAAAGTTATACCCGGTGATTTGAATTTCACAAGCGTTTGGCCGTGGCAGCCAATCAAACTTGGCTGCAAAGATGCGAAACAGGAAGTGTGCTCATTTCTCGGCCACCCTTTGGCGTATCTTAACGAAACTTGGTGCCTTTATGCAGCACCCCTCCCGAAAGGGCCCCAAAAAATTTGGAACAAATTGGCTGCTAGGGGGCGCTATAACTAGGAAAAATGTCTTTTGGCTCATATCTCATGACTCGTTTTGGCTAGAAACAAAATTCCACTATGGCAGGAATCCGTGGCTCAAGACGAATCCATCGCACCCTATGACGTCATATTCTGCCTTGAGGATTTTCCGCCATTTTGAATTTTGTTAAAATCAGTGAAATTCTATGGCAACGCATAGAACCGTCTGACTAGAGGTTTTTAAACTTGGCACACTGATTCGAGGCTCCCTCAAGGATCTTGTCACCAAATTTCAACTCAGCACCTCAAACTCTCTAGCGCCACCAACAGGTCAAAGTTGCAAGTACACTTCTGCTTGTTACTTTTGAACCATACGTCTGATCATCAAAATCTTAGTATCGCTGGAATACTTGGGTCACCACGAATCCAGGGGCCCTGTCTCGTCATATTCCACCCAGGAGATTTTCCGCCAT
>NC_083578.1:48005871-48008371 GCF_027579695.1 Neoarius graeffei
TTGGGAAATTTTGCACACTGATTCTAGACAGTGTCAACATTAATCTCAGCGAATTTCAGGCCTCTACATCAAACACTTTAGCGCCACCAACAGGTCAAAGTTGCAGGTACATTTCTGCTTGTAACTTTTGAACCGTTGGTCCGATTTTCAAAAACTTGGTATCCCTGGAGTCCTTGGGTCAAGACGAATCCAACGGACCCCATGACGTCATTTTCCGCCCATATAGTTTTCCCGCCATTTTGAATTTTGTGAAAATCACTTAAAACGCTTCTCCTCCCTCAATTTTTGAACAATTTCTCCCAAACTTGGTAAATCGCAACTTTGGACTAAGCTTCACAGGAAACATACCCGGTTTTTAGAATTTCTTAAGCGTTTGGCCGTGGCAGCCAATCAAATTTGGCTGCGAAGATGCAAAACAGGAAGTGTGCTCATATCTCGGCCGCCCTTTGGCGTATCTTAATGAAACTTGGTGGCCTTATGCAACACTCCTCCCCAAAGGGCAACAACAAATTTGGAACAAATTGGCTGCTAGGGGGCGCTATAACTAGCAAAAATGTCTTTTGGCTCATATCTCATGATACGTTTGGGCTAGAAACAAAATTCCACTATGTCAGGAATCTGTGGCTCAAAACGAATCCATCGCACCCTATGACGTCACTATCTGCCTTGAGCATTTTCCGCCATTTTGAATTTTGTTAAAATCAATGAAATTCTATGGCAACGCATAGAACCGTCTGATTAGAGGTTTTTAAACTTGGCCCACTGATTCTAGGCTGCCTCAAGGATCTTGTCACCAAATTTCAACTCAGCACCTCAAACTCTCTAGCGCCACCAACAGGTCAAACTCGCGGGTACATTTCTGCTTGTTACTTTTGAACCATACGTCTGATCATCAAAATCTTAGTAGTGCTGGAATGCTTGGGTCAAAAGGAATCGAACGCACCCTGTCCCGTCATATTCCACCCAGGAGATTTTCCGCCATTTTGAATTATGTGAAAATCAATTAAAATGCTTCTCCTCCCTCAATTTTTGACCAATTTCTCCCAAACTTGGTACATGGCAACTGGGGACGAAGCTGCACAAGAAACATACCCGGTTTTTAGAATTTCCTAAGCGTTTGGCCGTGGCAGCCAATCAAAATTGGCTGGCAGATGCAAAACAGGAAGTGTGCTCATTTCTCGGCCAACCTTTGGCGTATCTTAACAAAACTTGGTGGCTTTATGCAACACCCCTCCCCAAAGGGCAGCAAAAAATTTGGAACAAATTGGCTGCTAGGGGGCGCTATAACTAGCAAAAATGTCTTTTAGCTCATATCTCATGATGCGTTTGGGCTAGAAACAAAATTCCACTATGTCAGGAATCTGTGGCTCAAAACAAATCCATCGCACCCTATGACGTCACTTTCTGCCTTGGGGATTTTCCGCCATTTTGAATTTTGTTAAAATCAATGAAATTCTATGGCAACGCATAGAACCGTCTGATTAGAGGTTTTTAAACTCGGCACACTGTTTCTAGGCTGCCTCAAGGATCTTGTCACCAAATTTCAACTCAGCACCTCAAACTCTCTAGCGCCACCAACAGGTCAAAGTTGCGGGTACATTTCTGCTTGTTACTTTTGAACCATACGTCTGATCATCAAAATCTTAGTATCCTTGGAATGCTTGGGTCAAAAGGAATCCAACGCACCCTGTCTCGTCATATTCCACCCAGTAGATTTTCCGCCATTTTGAATTATGTGAAAATCAATTAAAATGCTTCTCCTCCCTCAATTTTTGACCAATTTCTCCCAAACGTGGTAGATGGCAACTGGGGACGAAGCTGCACAAGAAACATACCCGGTTTTTAGAATGTCCTAAGCGTTTGGCCGTGGCAGCCAATCAAAATTGGATGGCAGATGCAAAACAGGAAGTGTGCTCATTTCTTGGACAACCTTTGGCGTATCTTAACAAAACTTGGTGGCTTTATGCAACACCCCTCCCCAAAGGGCACCAAAAAATTTGGAACAAATTGGCTGCTAGGGGGCGCTATAACTAGGAAAAATGTCTTTTGGCTCATATCTCATGATGCGCTTTGGCTAGAAACAAAATTCCACTATGTCAGGAATCCTTGGGTCAAGACGAATCCATTGCACCATATGACATCATATTCTGACTTGAGGATTTTCCGCCATTTTGAATTTTGTTAAAATCAATGAAATTCTATGGCAACACATAGAACCGTCTGACTAGAGGCTTTTAAACTTGGCATCCTGATTCTAGGCTGCCTCAAGGATCTTCTCACCAAATTTCAACTCAGCACCTCAAACTCTCTAGCGCCACCAACAGGTCAAAGTTGCAGGTACATTTCTGCTTGTTACTTTTGAACCATACGTCTCATCATCAAAATCTTAGTATCCCTGGAATGCTTGGGTCAAACGGAATCCAACGCGCCCTGTCTCGTCATATTCCACCCAGTAGATTTTCCGCCATTTTGAATTATGTGAAAATCAATTAAAATGCTT
>NC_083578.1:48013371-48030871 GCF_027579695.1 Neoarius graeffei
CTAGAGGTTTTCAAATTTGGCAGACTGATTCTTGGCTCCCTCAAGGGTCTTGTTACCAAATTTCAACTCAGCACCTCAAACTCTCTAGCGCCACCAACAGGTCAAAGTCGCAGGTACATTTCTGCCTGTTACTTTTGAACCATACGTCTGATCGTCAAAACCTTAGAATCTCTGAAATGGTTGGATCACACCGAATCCAACGCGCCCTGTGGCGTCATATTGCGCCTGGCATATTTTCCGCCATTTTGAATTATGTGGAAATCAATTAAAATGCTTCTTCTCCCTCAGTTTTTGACCAATTTCTCCCAAACTTGGTAGACAGCAACTGTCTACGACGCTGCACAAGAATCTTACACGGATTTTCGAATTTCATAAGGGTTTGGCCGTGGCAGCCAATCAAATTTGGCTGCACAGATGCGAAAGAGGATGTGTGCTCACATCTCGGCCTCCCTTTAGGCTATCTTAACGAAACTTGGTGGCATTATGCCAGACGCCACCACAAAGGTCCCCAAAAAACTTGGAACAACTTGGCTGCTAGGGGGCGCTATAACTAGGAAAAATGACTTTTGGCTCATATCTCATGATGCCTTTGGGCTAGAAACAAAATTCCACTATCTCTGGAATCCTTGGCTCAAGCCGAATCCATCGCAGCCTATGCCTTCATATTCAGCCTTTAGGATTTTCTGCCATTTTGAATTTTGTAAAAATCAATTAAAATGCTTCTCCTCCCTCAATTTTTCACCAATTTCTCCCAAACTTGGTAGAGAGCTACTTTGGACTAAGCTGCACAAGGGCATTACCTGGCCCAAGTGCATTCTGCTGGCCTTCCGACTAGGCTCATATGCTGCTTGGCCCCCACATTGCTGCTTGCAGCTATATTTATTATTATTATTATTCAACTTTCTTCTCCTATGGGAAGTCAATGGCAGCCCATAGAACCACACATAGGAAAATGCTCAAATTTGGCACACACATTCTAGACAGTCTCAGCATTCCCCACAACAATTTTTAGGTCCCCACCCCCAACCCTCTAGCGCCACCAGCAGGTCAAAGTTGCAGGTACATTTCTGGTTGTAACTTTTGAACCGTTGGTCCGATTTTCAAAACCTTGGTATCCCTGGAATCCTTGGGTCAAGACGAATCCAAAGCACCCCATGACGTCATTTTCCGCCCATATAGTTTTCCCGCCATTTTGAATTTTGTGAAAATCACTTAAAATGCTTCTCCTCCCTCAATTTTGGATCAATTTCTCCCAAACTTGGTAGATGGCAACTTTGGACTAAGCTGCACAAGAAACTTACCCGGTTTTTAGAATTTCGTAAGCGTTTGCCCGTGGCAGCCAATCAAAGTTGGCTGCGCAGACGCCAAACAGGAAGTGTGCTCATATCTCGGCCGCCCTTTGGAGGATCTTAACGAAACTTGGTGGCATTATGCCCCACCCATCCAAAAAGGGCCACAAAAAATTTGGAACAAATTGGCTGCTAGGGGGCGCTATAACTAGGAAAAATGACTTTTGGTTCATATCTCATGATGCGTTTGGGGTAGAAACAAAATTCCACTATCTCTGGAATCCTTGGGTCAAGACGAATCCATCCCACCCTATGATGTCATATTCTGCCTTGAGGATTTTCCGCCATTTTGAATTTTGTTAAAATCAATGAAATTCTATGGCAACCCATAGAACTGTCTGACTAGAGGTTTTCAAATTTGGCACACTGATTCTAGGCTGCCTCAAGGTTCTTGTCAGCAAATTTGAACTCATCATCTCAAACTCTCTAGCGCCACCAACAGGTCAAAGTTGCAGGTACATTTCTGCTTGTTACTTTTGAACCGTACTTCTGATCGTCAAAATCTAAGTATCTTTGGGATCCTTGGGTGAACACGAATCCAACGCACCCTATGGCGTCATATTCCGCCTGGTATATTTTCCGCCATTTTGAATTTTGTGAAAATCAATTAAAATGCTTCTCCTCCCTCAATTTTTGACCAATTCCTTCCAAACTTGGTAGATGGCAACTTTGGACTAAGCTGCACATAAAACTTACCCGGTTTTTCGATTTTCTTAAGCGTTTGGCCGTGGCGGCCAATCAAATTTGGCCGTGCAGATGTGAAACAGGAAGTGTGCTCATATCTCGGCAGCCCTTTGACCTTTCTTAACCAAACTTGGTGGGTTTATGCCCCACCCTGCCAAAAGGTCCCATACCACATTTGGTGCACATTGGCCATTAGGAGGCGCTATAACTTTCCAAAATGTATTTAGGATCATATATCATTGAGCTCATATCTCAGCAGTCTCTTAACACACACACACACACACACACACACACACACACACACACACACACCTAGTACACTTGAAGTAATTTCAGCAATCACAGTCAATCGATTTTGACGGTGAAGCCGTGCATGCCTCTACCCATCTGGTTGGAGGTACATTTCTGCTTGTAAACACTTCCTGTGCGTGCCTCTGACCGTCTGCCTGGTCTGTTCTTTCTGTTGCCATGGTAACTTAGGCTGGGTCACACTGCTTGGCCCCGCATTGCTGCTTGCAGCTATATTTAGGGGCCAAGCAGCGAAGCTGGCGAAGGCCCCTAATGTGTTTGTCGGTTTTCTTATTATTATTATTATTATTATTATTATTATTATTCATCTTTCTTCTCCTATGGGAAGTCAATGGCAGCCCATAGAGCCACACATAGGAAAATGCTCAAATTTGGCACACACATTTGAGACAGTCTCAGCATTCCCCATAACAATTTTTCGGTCCCGACCCCCAACCCTCTAGCGCCACCAGCAGGTCAAAGTTGCAGGTACATTTCTGCTTGTAACTTTTGAACCGTACGTCCGATTTTCAAAAACTTGGTATCCCTGGAATCCTTGGGTCAAGACGAATCCAAAGCACCCCATGACGTCATTTTCCGCCCATATAGTTTTCCCGCCATTTTGAATTTTGTGAAAATCACTTAAAATGCTTCTCCTCCCTCAATTTTGGACAAATTTCTCCCAAACTTGGTATATGGCAACTGTGGACTAAGCTGCACAAGAAACTTACCCGGATTTTAGAATTTCTTAAGCGTTTGGCCGTGGCAGCCAATCAAAATTGGCTGCGCTGACGCCAAACAGGAAGTGTGCTCATATTTCGGCCGCCCTTTGGCGTATCTTAACGAAACTTGGTGAGATTATGCCCCACCCCTGCATGAAGGAACACAAAAAAATTGGAACAAATTGGCTGCTAGGGGGCGCTATAACTAGGAAAAATGTCTTTTGGCTCATATCTCATGATGCGTTTGGGGTAGAAACAAAATTCCACTATCTCTGGAATCCTTGGGTCAACACGAATCTATCGCACCCTATGACGTCATATTCTGCCTTGAGGATTTTCCGCCATTTTGAATTTTGTTAAAATCAATGAAATTCTATGGCAACCCATAGAACTGTCTGACTAGAGGTTTTCAAATTTGGCACACTGATTCTAGGCTGCCTCAAGGTTCTTGTCAGCAAATTTCAACTCATCTCAAACTGTCTAGCGCCACCAACAGGTCAAAGTTGCAGGTACATTTCTGCTTGTTACTTTTGAACCGTACTTCTGATCGTCAAAATCTAAGTATCTATGGGATCCTTGGGTCAACACGAATCCAACGCACCCTATGGCGTCATATTCCGCCTGGTATATTTTCCGCCATTTTGAATTTTGTGAAAATCAATTAAAATGCTTCTCCTCCCTCAATCTTTGACCAATTCCTTCCAAGCTTGGTAGATGGCAACTTTGGACTAAGCTGCACATAAAACTTACCCGGTTTTTCGAATTTCATAAGCGTTTGGCCATGGCGGCCAATCAAATTTGGCCGTGCAGATGTGAAACAGGAAGTGTGGTCATATCTCGGCAGCCCTTTGACCTTTCTTAACCAAACTTGGTGGCATTATGCCCCACCCCTCCAAAAGGTCCCATACCACATTTGGTGCACATTGGCCATTAGGGGGCGCTATAACTTTCCAAAATGTATTTAGGATCATATATCATTGAGCTCATATCTCAGCAGTCTCTTAGCACACACACACACACTTAGTACACTTGAAGTAATTTCAGGCATCACAGTCAATCGATTTTGACGGTGAAGCCGTGCATGCCTCTAACCATCTGGTTGGAGGTACATTTCTGCTTGTAAACACTTCCTGTGCGTGCCTCTGACCGTCTGCCTGGTCAGTTCTTTCTGTTGCCATGGCAACTTAGGCTGGGTCACGCTGCTTGGCCCCGCATTGCTGCTTGCAGCTATATTTGGGGGCCAAGCAGCGAAGCTGCGAAGGCACCCATAGTGATTCTATTGTTTCTTATTATTATTATTCAGTCCACTTCCGCCTCTGCAAGTCTATGGCAGCCCATAGAACCGTCTGGTAAAAAGTTGTGAAATTTGGCACACTGATTCTAGACACTCTCAACATTCCTCTCAGCAAATTTCAGGCCTCTACCTCAAACCCTCTAGCGCCACCAACAGCTCAAAGTCGCAGGTACATTTCTGCTTGTAACTTTTGAACCGTTGGTCTGATTTTCAAAAACTTGGTATCCCTGGAATCCTTGGGCCAAGACGAATCCAACGCACCCCATGACGTCATTTTCCGCCCATATAGTTTTCCCGCCATTTTGAATTTTGTGAAAATCAATTAAAATGTTTCAACTCCCTCAATTTTTTACCAATTTCTCCCAAACTTGGAAGATAGCATAATTGGACCAACCTGCACAAAAGTTATACCCAGTGATTTGAATTTCACAAGCGTTTGCCCGTGGCAGCCAATCAAATTTGGCTGCGCAGATGCCAAACAGGAAGTGTGCTCATATCTCGGCCGCCCTTTGGAGTATCTTAACGAAACTTGGTGGCATTATGCCCCACCCATCCAAAAAGGGCCACAAAAAATTTGGAACAAATTGGCTGCTAGGGGGCGCTATAACTAGGAAAAATGACTTTTGGCTCATATCTCATGATGCCTTTTGGGTAGAAACAAAATTCCACTGCCTCTGGAATCCTTGCGTCAAGTCGAAACTATCGCACCCTATGACGTCATATTCTGACTTGAGGTTTTTCCACCATTTTGAATTTTGTTAAAATCAATGAAATTCGATGGCAACCCATAGAACCATATGACTAGAGGTTTTCAAATTTGGCAGCCTGATTCTACGCTCCGTCAAGGGTCTTGTCGCCAAGTTTCAACTCACCACCTCAAACTCTCTAGCGCCACCAACAGGTCAAATTCGCAGGTACATTTCTGCTTGTAACTTTTGAACCGTTGGTCTGATTTTCAAAAACTTGGTATCCCTGGAATCCTTGGGCCAAGCCGAATCCAACGCACCCCATGACGTCATTTCCGCCCATATATTTTTCCCGCCATTTTGAATTTTGTGAAAATCAATTAAAATGTTTCAACTCCCTCAATTTTTTACCAATTTCTCCCAAACTTGGAAGATAGCATAATTGGACCAACCTGCATAAAAGTTATACCCGGTGATTTGAATTTCACAAGCGTTTGGCCGTGGCAGCCAATCAAATTTGGCTGCAAAGACGCGAAACAGGAAGTGTGCTCATTTCTCGGCGGCCCTTTGGCCTATCTTAACGAAACTTGGTGGGATTATGCGCTACCCCTTCTCAAAGGGCCACAAAAAAGTTGGAACAAATTGGCCGCTAGGGGGCGCTATAACTAGGAAAAATGTCTTTTGGCTCATATCTCATGATGCGTTTGGCCTAGAAACAAAATTCCACTATGTCAGGAATTCTTCGCTGAAGACGAATCCATCGCAACCTATGACGTCATATTCTGCCTTGAGGATTTTCCGCCATTTTGAATTTTGTTAAAATCAATGAAATTCTATGGCAACGCATAGAACCGTCTGACTAGAGGTTTTTAAACTTGGCACACTGATTCTAGGCTGCCTCAAGGATCATGTCACCAACTTTCAACTCAACACCTCAAACTCTCTAGCGCCACCAACAGGTCAAAATCACATGTACATTTCTGCATGTTACTTTTGAACAATACGTCTGATCATCAAATTCTTAGTATCGCTGGGATGCTTGGCGCAAAAGGAATCCAACGCGCCCTGTCTCGTCATATTCCACCCAGTAGATTTTCCGCCATTTTGAATTATGTGAAAATCAATTAAAATGCTTCTCCTCCCTCAATTTTTGAACAATTTCTCCCAAACTTGGTAGATGGCAACTGGGGACTAAGCTGCATACAAAACTTACCCGGTTTTTAGAATTTCCTAAGCGTTTGGCCGTGGCAGCCAATCAAAATTGGAAGGCAGATGCAAAACAGGAAGTGTGCTCATTTCTCGGCCACCCTTTGGCGTATCTTAACGAAACTTGGTGGCATTATGCACCACGCCTCCCCAAAGGGCAGCAAAAAATTTGGAACAAATTGGCTGCTAGGGGGCGCTATAACTGGGAAAATGTCTTTTGGCTCATATCTCATGATGCGTTTTGGGTAGAAACAAAATTCCATTATCTCTGGAATCCATGCGTCAAGACGAATCCATCGCACCCTATGACGTCATATTCTGACTTGAGGTTTTTCCACCATTTTGAATTTTGTTAAAATCAATCAAATTCGATGGCAACCCATAGAACCATATGACTAGAGGTTTTCAAATTTGGCAGCCTGATTCTACGCTCCCTCAAGGGTCTTGTCGCCAAGTTTCAACTCACCACCTCAAACTCTCGAGCGCCACCAACAGGTCAAATTCGCAGGTACATTTCTGGTTGTTACTTTTGAACCATACGTCTGATCGTCAAAATCATAGGATCTCTGGAATGCCTTGGTGACATCGAATCCAACGCGCCCTGTCTCGTCATATTGCACCTGGTAGATTTTCCGCCATTTTGAATTATGTGAAAATCTATTAAAATGCTTCTTCTCCCTCAGTTTTTAACCAATTTCTCCCAAGCTTGGTAGATAGTAACTGTGGACGAAGCTGCAGAAGAATCTTACACGGATTTATGAATTTCATAAGCGTTTGGCCGTGGCAGCCAATCAAATTTGGCTCCTCAGACGCAAAAGAGGATGTGTGCTCACATCTCGGCCGCCCTTTGGCAGATCTTAATGAAACTTGGTGGCCTTTTGCCAGACGCCACCAGAAAGGTCCCCAAAAAACTTGGAACAACTTGGCAGCTAGGGGGCGCTATAAGTAGGAAAAATTACTTTTGGCTCATATCTCATGATCTGTTTGGGCTAGAAACAAAATTCCACTATCTCTGGAATCCTTGGCTCAAGCCGAATCCATCGCAGCCTATGACGTCATATTTAGCCTTTACGATTTTCCGCCATTTTGAATTTTGTAAAAATCAATTAAAATGCTTCTCCTCCCTCAATTTTTCACCAATTTCTCCCAAACTTGGTAGATAGCAACTTTGGACTAAGCTGCACAAGGGCATTACCTGGCCCAAGTGCATTCTGCTGGCCTTCCGACTAGGCTCATATGTTGCTTGGCCCCCACATTGCTGCTTGCAGCTATATTTAGGGGCCAAGCAGCGAAGCTGGCGAAGGCCCCTAATGAGTTTGTCGGTTTTCTTATTATTATTATTATTATTATTATTATTCAACTTTCTTCTCCTATGGGAAGTCAATGGCAGCCCATAGAACCACACATAGGAAAATGCTCAAATTTGGCACACACATTGGAGACAGTCTCAGCATTCCCCACAACAATTTTTAGGTCCCCAGCCCCAACCCTCTAGCGCCACCAGCAGGTCAAAGTTGCAGGTACATTTCTGCTTGTAACTTTTGAACCGTTGGTCCGATTTTCAAAAACTTGGTATCCCTGGAATCCTTGGGTCAAGACGAATCCAAAGCACCCCATGACGTCATTTTCCGCCCATATAGTTTTCCCGCCATTTTGAATTTTGTGAAAATCACTTAAAACGCTTCTCCTCCCTCAATTTTGGACCAATTTCTCCCAAACTTGGTAGATGGCAACTTTGGACTAAGCTGCACAAGAAACTTACCCGGTTTTTAGAATTTCATAAGCGTTTGGCCGTGGCAGCCAATCAAAATTGGCGGCGCAGACGCCAAACAGGAAGTGTGCTCATATTTCGGCCGCCCTTTGGCGTATCTTAACGAAACTTGGTGAGATTATGTCCCACCCCTGCTTGAAGGAAGACAAAAAAATTGGAACAAATTGGCTGCTAGGGGGCGCTATAAATAGGAAAAATGACTTTTGGCTCATATCTCATGAAGCGTTTGGGCTAGAAACAAAATTCCACTATGTCAGGAATCTCTGGCTCAAAACGAATCCATCGCACCCTATGACGTCACTTTCTGCCTTGGGGATTTTCCGCCATTTTGAATTTTGTTAAAATCAAAGAAATTCTATGGCAACGCATAGAACCGTCTGATTAGAGGTTTTTAAACTTGGCACACTGATTCTAGGCTGCCTCAAGGATCTTGTAACCAAATTTCAACTCAGCACCTCAAACACTCTAGCGCCACCAACAGGTCAAAGTCGCGGGTACATTTCTGCTTGTTACTTTTGAACCATATGTCTGATCATCAAAATCTTAGTAGTGCTGGAATGCTTGGGTCAAAAGGAATCCAACGCACCCTGTCTCGTCATATTCCACCCAGGAGATTTTCCGCCATTTTGAATTATGTGAAAATCAATTAAAATGCTTCTCCTCCCTCAATTTTTGACCATTTTCTCCCAAACTTGGTACATGCCAACTGGGGACGAAGCTGCACAAGAAACATACCCGGTTTTTAGAATTTCCTAAGCGTTTGGCCGTGGCAGCCAATCAAAATTGGCTGGCAGATGCAAAACAGGAAGTGTGCTCATTTCTCGGCCAACCTTTGGCGTATCTTAACAAAACTTGGTGGCTTTATGCAACACCCCTCCCCAAAGGGCAGCAAAAAATTTGGAACAAATTGGCTGCTAGGGGGCGCTATAACTAGGAAAAATGTCTTTTGGCTCATATCTCATGATGCGCTTTGGCTAGAAACAAAATTCCACTATGTCAGGAATCCTTGGGTCAAGACGAATCCATTGCACCATATGACGTCATATTCTGACTTGAGGATTTTCCGCCATTTTGAATTTTGTTAAAATCAATGAAATTCTATGGCAACGCATAGAACCGTCTGACTAGAGGCTTTTAAACTTGGCACACTGATTCTAGGCTGCCTCAAGGATCTTCTCACCAAATTTCAACTCAGCACCTCAAACTCTCTAGCGCCACCAACAGGTCAAAGTCGCGGGTACATTTCTGCTTGTTACTTTTGAACCATACGTCTGATCATCAAAATCTTAGTAGTGCTGGAATGCTTGGTTCAAAAGGAATCCAACGCACCCTGTCTCGTCATATTCCACCCAGGAGATTTTCCGCCATTTTGAATTATGTGAAAATCAATTAAAATGCTTCTCCTCCCTCAATTTTTGACCAATTTCTCCCAACCTTGGTACATGGCAACTGGGGACGAAGCTGCACAAGAAACATACCCGGTTTTTAGAATTTCCTAAGCGTTTGGCCGTGGCCGCCAATCAAAATTGGCTGGCAGATGCAAAACAGGAAGTGTGCTCATTTCTCGGCCAACCTTTGGCGTATCTTAACAAAACTTGGTGGCTTTATGCAACACCCCTCCCCAAAGGGCAGCAAAAAAATTGGAACAAATTGGCTGCTAGGGGGCGCTATAACTAGGACAAATGACTTTTGGCTCATATCTCATGATCCGTTTGGGGTAGAAACAAAATTCCACTACCTCTGGAATCCTTGGGTCAAGACGAATCTATCCCACCCTATGACGTCATATTCTGCCTTGAGGATTTTCCGCCATTTTGAATTTTGTTAAAATCAATGAAATTCTATGGCAACCCATAGAACTGTCTGACTAGAGGTTTTCAAATTTGGCACACTGATTCTAGGCTGCCTCAAGGTTCTTGTCAGCAAATTTCAACTCATCATCTCAAACTCTCTAGCGCCACCAACAGGTCAAAGTTGCAGGTACATTTCTGCTTGTTACTTTTGAAGCGTACTTCTGATCGTCAAAATCTAAGTATCTCTGGTATCGTTGGGTCAACACGAATCCAACGCACCCTATGGCGTCATATTCCGCCTGGTATATTTTCCGCCATTTTGAATTTTGTGAAAATCAATTAAAATGCTTCTCCTCCCTCAATTTTTGACCAATTCCTTCCAAGATTGGTACATGGCAACTTTGGACTAAGCTGCACATAAAACTTACCCGGTTTTTCGAATTTCATAAGCGTTTGGCCGTGGCGGCCAATCAAATTTGGCCGTGCAGATGTGAAACAGGAAGTGTGCTCATATCTCGGCAGCCCTTTGACCTTTCTTAACCAAACTTGGTGGAATTATGCCCCACCCCTCCAAAAGGTCCCATACCACATTTGGTGCACATTGGCCATTAGGGGGCGCTATAACTTTCCAAAATGTATTTAGGATCATATATCATTGAGCTCATATCTCAGCAGTCTTTTAGCACACACACACACACACACACACCTAGTACACTTGAAGTAATTTCAGCCATCACAGTCAATCGAATTTGACGGTGAAGCCGTGCATGCCTCTACCCATCTGGTTGGAGGTACATTTCTGCTTGTAAACACTTCCTGTGCGTGCCTCTGACCGACTGCCTGGTCAGTTCTTTCTGTTGCCATGGCAACTTAGGCTGGGTCACACTGCTTGGCCCCGCATTGCTGCTTGCAGCTATATTTATTATTCATCTTTCTTCTCCTATGGGATGTCAATGGCAGCCCATAGAACCACACATAGGAAAATGCTCAAATTTGGCACACACATTCTAGACAGTCTCAGCATTCCCCACAACAATTTTTAGGTCCCCACCCCCAACCCTCTAGCGCCACCAGCAGGTCAAAGTTGCAGGTACATTTCTGCTTGTAACTTTTGAACCGTTGGTCCGATTTTCAAAAACTTGGTATCCCTGGAATCCTTGGGTCAAGACGAATCCAAAGCACCCCATGACGTCATTTTCCGCCCATATAGTTTTCCCGCCATTTTGAATTTTGTGAAAATCAATTAAAATGCTTCTCCTCCCTCAATTTTGGACCAATTTCTCCCAAACTTGGTAGATGGCAACTTTGGACTAAGCTCCACAAGAAACTTACCCGGTTTTTAGAATTTCATAAGCGTTTGGCCGTGGCAGCCAATCAAAATTGGAGGAGCAGATGCCAAACAGGAAGTATGCTCATATTTCGGCCGCCCTTTGGCGAATCTTAACGAAACTTGGTGGGTTTATGCCCCACCCCTCCATGAAGGAACCCAAAGAATTTGGAACAAATTGGCTGCTAGGGGGCGCTATAACTAGGAAAAATGTCTTTTGGCTCATATCTCATGATGCGTTTTGGCTAGAAACAAAATTCCACTGCCTATGGAATCCTTGGGTCAAGCCGAATCTATCGCACCCTATGACGTCATATTCTGCCTTGAGGATTTTCCGCCATTTTGAATTTTGTTAAAATCAATGAAATTCTATGGAAACCCATAGAACCGTCTGACGACAGGTTTTCAAATTTGGCACACTGATTCTAGGCTGGCTCAAGGTTCTTGTCAGCAAATTTCAACTCACCACCTCAAACTCTCTAGCGCCAACAACAGGCCAAAGTTGCATGTACATTTCTGCTTGTTACTTTTGAACCGTATGTCTGATCGTCAAAATCTCTGTATCCCTGGAATCCTTGGGTCAAAACGAATCGAATGCATCCTATGCCGTCATATTCCGCCTTGTATATTTTCCGCCATTTTGAATTATGTGAAAATCAATTAAAATGCTTCTCCTCCCTCAATTTTTGACCAATTCCTTCCAAACTTGGTAGATGGCAACGTTGCACTAAGCTGCACAAAAAACTTACCTGGTTTTTCGAATTTCATAAGCGTTTGGCCGTGGCTGCCAATCAAACTTGGATGTGCAGACGCGAAACAGGACATGTGCTCATATCTCGGCAGCCCTTTGATCTTTCTTAACCAAACTTGGTGGGATTATGCCCCACCCCTCCATAAGTGCCCATACCACATTTGGTGCACTTTGGCCATTAGGGGGCGCTATAACTTTCCAAAATGTGTTTTGGCTCATATATAATTGAGCTCATATCTCAGCAGTCTTTTAGCACACACACACACACACACACACACACACACACCTAGTACACTTGAAGTAATTTCAGCCATCACAGTCAATCGAATTTGACGGTGAAGCCGTGCATGCCTCTAACCATCTGGTTGGAGGTACATTTCTGCTTGTAAACACTTCCTGTGCGTGCCTATGACCGTCTGCCTGGTCAGTTCTTTCTGTTGCCATGGCAACTTAGGCTGGGTCATGCTGCTTGGCCCCACATTGCTGCTTGCAGCTATATTTGGGGGCCAAGCAGCAAAGCTGCGAAGGCACCCATAGGGATTCTACTGTTTCTTATTATTATTATTCAACGTTCTTCCGCCTCTGCAAGTCTATGGCAGCCCATAGAACCGTCTGGTAAAAAGTTGGGAAATTTTGCACACTGATTCTAGACAGTGTCAACATTACTCTCAGCGAATTTCAGGCCTCTACCTCAAACACTTTAGCGCCACCAACAGGTCAAAGTTGCAGGTACATTTCTGCTTGTAACTTTTGAACCGTTGGTCCGATTTTCAAAAACTTGGTATCCCTGGAGTCCTTGGGTCAAGACGAATCCAACGGACCCCATGACGTCATTTTCCGCCCATATAGTTTTCCCGCCATTTTGAATTTTGTGAAAATCACTTAAAACGCTTCTCCTCCCTCAATTTTTGAACAATTTCTCCCAAACTTGGTAAATCGCAACTTTGGACTAAGCTTCACAGGAAACATACCCGGTTTTTAGAATTTCTTAAGCGTTTGGCCGTGGCAGCCAATCAAATTTGGCTGCGAAGACGCAAAACAGGAAGTGTGCTCATATCTCGGCCACCCTTTGGCGTATCTTAATGCAACTTGGTGGCGTTATGTAACACCCCTCCCCAAAGGGCACCAACAAATTTGGAACAAATTGGCTGCTAGGGGGCGCTATAACTAGCAAAAATGTCTTTTAGCTCATATCTCATGATGCGTTTGGGCTAGAAACAAAATTCCACTATGTCAGGAATCTGTGGCTCAAAACAAATCCATCGCACCCTATGACGTCACTTTCTGCCTTGGGGATTTTCCGCCATTTTGAATTTTGTTAAAATCAATGAAATTCTATGGCAACGCATAGAACCGTCTGATTAGAGGTTTTTAAACTCGGCACACTGATTCTAGGCTGCCTCAAGGATCTTGTCACCAAATTTCAACTCAGCACCTCAAACTCTCTAGCGCCACCAACAGGTCAAAGTTGCGGGTACATTTCTGCTTGTTACTTTTGAACCATACGTCTGATCATCAAAATCTTAGTATCCTTGGAATGCTTGGGTCAAAAGGAATCCAGCGCACCCTGTCTCGTCATATTCCACCCAGTAGATTTTCCGCCATTTTGAATTATGTGAAAATCAATTAAAATGCTTCTCCTCCCTCAATTTTTGACCAATTTCTCCCAAACGTGGTAGATGGCAACTGGGGACGAAGCTGCACAAGAAACATACCCGGTTTTTAGAATGTCCTAAGCGTTTGGCCGTGGCAGCCAATCAAAATTGGCTGGCAGATGCAAAACAGGAAGTGTGCTCATTTCTCGGACAACCTTTGGCGTATCTTAACAAAACTTGGTGGCTTTATGCAACACCCCTCCCCAAAGGGCACCAAAAAATTTGGAACAAATTGGCTGCTAGGGGGCGCTATAACTAGGAAAAATGTCTTTTGGCTCATATCTCATGATGCGCTTTGGCTAGAAACAAAATTCCACTATGTCAGGAATCCTTGGGTCAAGACGAATCCATTGCACCATATGACATCATATTCTGACTTGAGGATTTTCCGCCATTTTGAATTTTGTTAAAATCAATGAAATTCTATGGCAACACATAGAACCGTCTGACTAGAGGCTTTTAAACTTGGCATCCTGATTCTAGGCTGCCTCAAGGATCTTCTCACCAAATTTCAACTCAGCACCTCAAACTCTCTAGCGCCACCAACAGGTCAAAGTTGCAGGTACATTTCTGCTTGTTACTTTTGAACCATACGTCTCGTCATCAAAATCTTAGTATCCCTGGATTGCTTGGGTCAAAAGGAATCCAACGCGCCCTGTCTCGTCATATTCCACCCAGTAGATTTTCCGCCATTTTGAATTATGTGCAAATCAATTAAAATGCTTCTCCTCCCTCACTTTTTGACCAATTTCTCCCAAACTTGGTAGATGGCAACTTGGGACGAACCTGCATAAGAAACATACCCGGTTTTCAGACTTTCATAAGCGTTTGGCCGTGGCAGCCAATCAAAATTGGCTGGCAGATGCAAAACAGGAAGTGTGCTCATTTCTCGGCCACCCTTTGGCGTATCTTAACAAAACTTGGGGCTTTATGCAACACCCCTCCCCAAAGGGCACCAAAAAATTTGGAACAAATTGGCTGCTAGGGGGCGCTATAACTAGGAAAAATGTCTTTTGGCTCATATCTCATGATGCGTTTTGGCTAGAAACAAAATTCCACTATGTCAGGAATCCTTGGCTCAAGCTGAATCCATTGGACTCTATGCCGTCATATTGTGACTTGTGGATTTTCCGCCATTTTGAATTTTGTGAAAATCAATTAAAATGCTACTCCTCCCTCAATTTTTGACCAATTTCTCCCAAACTTTGAAGATAGCATAATTGGACCAACCTGCACAAAATTTATACCCAGTATTTTGAATTTCATAAGCGTTTGGCCGTGGCAGCCAATCAAAATCGGCTGCGCAGACGCAAAACAGGACGTGCGCTGATATCTCGGCGGCCCTTTGGGCTATCTTGACAAAACTTGGGGGGATTATGCCCCACCCCTTTCCAAACGCCCACATAAAATTTGGAACAAATTGGCCGCTAGGCGGCGCTATAACTAAGAAAAATGTCTTTTGGCTCATATCTCATGATGCATTTTGGGTAGAAACAAAATTCAACTTTCTCTGGAATCCATGGGTCAAGACGAATCCATCGCACCATATCCCGTCATATTCTGCCTTGAGGATTTTCCGCCATTTTGAATTTTGTTAAAATCAATGAAATTCTATGGCAACCCATGGAACCGTCTGGTGAGAGGTTGAGAAATTTGGCACACTGATTCTAGGCTGCCTCAAGGTTCTTGTCAGCAAATTTCAGCTCACCACCTCAAACTCTCTAGCGCCACCAACAGGTCAAATTTGGAAGTACATTTCTGCTTGTTACTTTTAAACCTTAAGGCTGATTGTCAAAATCTTAGTATCGCTGGAATCCATCCGTCAAACCGAATCCAACGCACCCTATGGCATCATATTGCACCTGGGAGATTTTCCGCCATTTTGAATTTTGTTAAAATCAATTAAATTGCTACTCCTCCCTCAATTTTTGACCAAATTTGCCCAGACTTGGTTGATAGCATCATTGGACCAATCGGCACAAAAGATGTCCTCACACTTTTGAAATTTTAAAAAATTTGGCAGCAGCAGCCAATGAAACTGAGATGAAACGACATCAAACAGGAAGTGAGCTCATATCTTGGCAGCCCTTTGACATTTCTTAACCAAACTTGGTGAGATTATGCCCCACCCCTCCATAAGGGCCCATACCACATTTGGTGCACATTGGCCATTAGGGGGCGCTATAACTTTCCAAAATGTGTTTTGGCTCTTGAAGTAATTTCAACCATCACAGTCAATCGAATTTGATGGTGAAGCCACCGAACAGCAAATGACCTTGTATCTCAGTCAAACGATGGTATATCGACATGAAACTTCTTGTGGGTGCTCGTGACCATCTGTCTGGCACAAATGCATTCTGCGAGCCTGCCGACTCGGCTCATAGCCTGCTTGGCCCCCTCATTGCTGCTTGCAGCTATATTTGGGGGCCAAGCAGCGAAGCTGCGAAGGCACCCATAGGGATTCTACTGTTTCTTATTATTGGGGGCCAAGCAGCAAAGCTGCGAAGGCACCCATAGGGATTCTACTGTTACTTCTTATTATTATTCAACGTTCTTCCGCCTCTGCAAGTCTATGGCAGCCCATAGAACCGTCTGGTAAAAAGTTGGGAAATTTTGCACACTGATTCTAGACAGTGTCAACATTACTCTCAGCGAATTTCAGGCCTCTACCTCAAACACTTTAGCGCCACCAACAGGTCAAAGTTGCAGGTACATTTCTGCTTGTAACTTTTGAACCGTTGTTCCGATTTTCAAAAACTTGGTATCCCTGGAGTCCTTGGGTCAAGACGAATCCAACGGACCCCATGACGTCATTTTCCGCCCATATAGTTTTCCCGCCATTTTGAATTTTGTGAAAATCACTTAAAACGCTTCTCCTCCCTCAATTTTTGAACAATTTCTCCCAAACTTGGTAAATCGCAACTTTGGACTAAGCTTCACAGGAAACATACCCGGTTTTTAGAATTTCTTAAGCGTTTGGCCGTGGCAGCCAATCAAATTTGGCTGCGAAGACGCAAAACAGGAAGTGTGCTCATATCTCGGCCACCCTTTGGCGTATCTTAATGCAACTTGGTGGCGTTATGTAACACCCCTCCCCAAAGGGAAACAACAAATTTGGAACAAATTGGCTGCTAGGGGGCGCTATAACTAGCAAAAATGTCTTTTAGCTCATATCTCATGATGCGTTTGGGCTAGAAACAAAATTCCACTATGTCAGGAATCTGTGGCTCAAAACAAATCCATCGCACCCTATGACGTCACTTTCTGCCTTGGGGATTTTCCGCCATTTTGAATTTTGTTAAAATCAATGAAATTCTATGGCAACGCATAGAACCGTCTGATTAGAGGTTTTTAAACTCGGCACACTGATTCTAGGCTGCCTCAAGGATCTTGTCACCAAATTTCAACTCAGCACCTCAAACTCTCTAGCGCCACCAACAGGTCAAAGTTGCGGGTACATTTCTGCTTGTTACTTTTGAACCATACGTCTGATCATCAAAATCTTAGTATCCTTGGAATGCTTGGGTCAAAAGGAATCCAACGCACCCTGTCTCGTCATATTCCACCCAGTAGATTTTCCGCCATTTTGAATTATGTGAAAATCAATTAAAATGCTTCTCCTCCCTCAATTTTTGACCAATTTCTCCCAAACGTGGTAGATGGCAACTGGGGACGAAGCTGCACAAGAAACATACCCGGTTTTTAGAATGTCCTAAGCGTTTGGCCGTGGCAGCCAATCAAAATTGGCTGGCAGATGCAAAACAGGAAGTGTGCTCATTTCTCGGACAACCTTTGGCGTATCTTAACAAAACTTGGTGGCTTTATGCAACACGCCTCCCCAAAGGGCACCAAAAAATTTGGAACAAATTGGCTGCTAGGGGGCGCTATAACTAGGAAAAATGTCTTTTGGCTCATATCTCATGATGCGCTTTGGCTAGAAACAAAATTCCACTATGTCAGGAATCCTTGGCTCA